>NC_053022.1:252789328-252914349 GCF_003073215.2 Triticum urartu | reverse complement strand
TAAGCATCTTGCCAGCATTATGGGTACCCAGGATATTGTTTCTTGAGCTCTTCTGAAGTGGTTTCAGTTCTGGACTTGTTTTGCTGCGGCGTTTATATGCTGCTGTGTTCCCTATATTTGCACTGGTGGCGAACTTTGATGCCCAGTGGTTGTAATATGTGTAATAGCCGTGATAGCCCAGTGTAAGTTGCTTGCTTATTTATTTCCTTGTTGTCTTGTTTATTTGTTTGCTTGTAGTCAGTGCAGTTCTTTTTCTGTGGTTTGCTAGTGGCTGCAATAACCTATTTTTTAAAACTAGGCCACAACAACCATGGGCTAATATTTACTGTAGTGACACTGGGCCTCCTACGGGCCGTAGAAACTGTGGGCCTTCTACGGGCCGTATAAACAGTGGGCCTTCTACGGGCCGTAGAAGCAGTGGGCCTTCTACGGGCCGTAGAAACAATGGGCCTTCTACGGGCTGTATCATCAATGGGCCTTCTACGGGCCGTATCATCAATGGGCCTTATACGGGCCGTATGATCGATTGGCCAAACATGGGCCGAACAGACCGCATTCTGGCCGTAAACGGGCTAGAGTTGGAATCGTCCATTCATGGGCCGACCATAACGGGCCATCGTTAATAGGCCGTATTTGATGACACTATGAAAACGGCCCAACGTATTAACGGACCACAAACGGGCCGACTGTAACCACGGGCTGAATTTGGCCCACAAGCAGAAAGTGACAGTAACGGGCCGTAAGTAAACGAATGCTGGAAATGAGCCCAAGAATAAATGGGCTCTGAAGAAGGCCGGAAGATAACATGGGCTGGAAACGGCCCAATGGTATAACGGGCCGTTAATGGGTATAAAGTGATACACTGTTCATCACGGGCCAGTTTCACCACGGGCCGTTAATGGGTGTAAAGTGATACACTGTTCATTACGGGCCAGTTTCACCACGGGCCGTTAATAGGCCAAGAGTTACATAGGGCCTCATATGGGCCGAAAGACATCATGGGCCATACATGGGCCAGAAGTGAAAACGGGCTGGAATCATATTGGATAGCCCAGATGACGCTACTGGGCCTAATTCGGATAGGGCGTAACGGGCCTTGGGTTAGCGGGCTATAAATGGGCTATATTCGAACAGGCCGTTAACAGGCTTTCCATGGGCCAGCCCGCCAGCTTTTGACCAAGTCAAACGGGTCGGCCTTTACACAGGAATGGGCCTCTATTAGGCCGTCCCACGTGTTGACGTATCATAGGCGCCTATTTGACCCACAGACGAGCTGACACGTGTTTCGTCCGGCCAATAAGAATTTTACACGTGGAAATTTCCAATTGGTCGGGGCTGTTAATGGGTTATCGGATCCAAAACCCGACCCGACAGCTTAACGGTGTTCCGTTACGGTGGATGCCACGTGTTGGTCACCCTTGACGAAAGCACTTCTGTGACGCATGATTTATCGTCATGGAAGTGGACACTTCCGTGATGATAATTTTGGTAATGTCATGGAACACTTCTATGACAGCACAGGTATGACTATCTTGATTCTGTCATAAATTTGTCATGGATGTACATGCATGACAAAAAAAGCGACCTACTGTGACAAACACGTATCATCACGGAAGTGTATTTTTTGTAGTGCTTCATCATCCCGGTGCTCTCCATGATGAGGAGGGAGTAGTTCTCCCTCGGGGCTGAGGGTATGTACCAGTAGCTATGTGTTTGATCTATCTCTCTCGTGTTCTTGAGGTGATACGATCTTGATGTATCGCGAGCTTTGCTATTATATTTGGATCCTATGATGTCCCCCCCCCTACTCTCTTGTAATGGATTGAGTTTCCCCTTTGAAGTTATCTTATCGGATTGAGTCTTTAAAGATTTGAGAACACTTGATGTATGTATTGTTGTGCGTATCTGTGGTGACAATGGGATACCACGTGATTCACTTGATGTATGTTTTGGTGATCAACTTGCGGGTTCCGCCCATGAACCTATGCATAGGTGTTGGCACACGCTTTCGTCGTGATTCTCTGGTAGGAACTTTGGGGCACTCTTTGAGGTTCTATGTGTTGATTGGATAGATGAATCTGAGATTGTGTGATGCATATCGTATAATCATACCCACGGATACTTGAGGTGACATTGGAGTATCTAGGTGACATTAGGGTTTTGGTTGATTTGTGTCTTAAGGTGTTATTCTAGTACAAACTCTAGGTCTGTTTGTGACACTTATAGGAATAGCCCAACGGATTAATTGGAAAGAATAACTTTGAGGTGGTTTCGTCCCCTACCATAATCTCTTCGTTCGTTCTCCGCTATTAGTGACTTTGGAGTGACTCTTTGTTGCATGTTGAGGGATATTTATGTGATCCAATTATTTATCATTATTGAGGGAACTTACACTAGCGAAAGTATGAACCATAGGCCTTGTTTCCTAGCATTGCAATACCGTTTACGCTCACTTTCATCATTAGTTACCTTGCTGTTTTTATATTTTCAGATTACAAATACCTTTATCTACCATCCATATACCACTTGTATCACCATCTCTTCGCCGAACTAGTGCACCTATACAATTTACCATTGTATTGGGTGTGTTGGGGACACAAGAGAATCTTTGTTATTTGGTTCCAGAGTTGCTTGAGAGAGACCATCTTCATCCTACGCCTCCTACAGATTGATAAACCTTATGTCATCCACTTGAGGGAAATTTGCTACTGTCCTACAAACCTCTGCACTTGGCGGCCCAACAATGTCTACAAGAAGAAGGTTGTGTAGTAGACATCAGACGTGGATAATGATATTGTTAAATTGAAGCTATTTCCTTTTTTGCTTAGAGATCATGCTAAAGCTTAGTTTTCGTCTTTGCCTAAAAATAGTATTGATTCATAGAATAAGTGCAAAGATGCTTTTATCTCTAAGTATTTTCCTCCCGCTAAGATCATCTCTCTTAGAAACGATATTATGAATTCTAAGCAACTTGATCATGAACATGTTGCACAAGCTTGGGAGAGAATGAAATTAATGATACGTAATTGCCCTACTCATGGTTTAAATTTCTGGATGATTGTTCAAAATTTTTATGCCGGATTGGATTTTGCTTCTAGAAATCTTTTAGATTCGGCCGCGGGAGGCACTTTTATGGAAATCACTTTAGGAGAAGCTACTAAACTCCTAGATAATATTATGGTTAATTATTCTCAATGGCATACTGAAAGATCTACTAATAAAAAGGTGCATGCGATAGAAGAAATTAATGTTTAGAGTGGAAAGATGGATGAACTTATGAAATTATTAGCTAATAAGAGTGTTTCTTCTGATCCTAATGATATGCCCTTGTCTAATTTGATTTATAATAATAATGAATCTATGGATATGAATTTTGTTGGTAGGAACAATTTTGGTAACAGCGCGTAGAGAGGAAATTTTAATCCTAGGCCTTATCCTAGTAATCCCTCTAATAATTATGGTAATTCCTACAACAATTCTTATGGAAATTATAATAAGATGCCCTCTGATTTTGAATCTAATATTAAAGAATTTATTACTTTGCAAAATAATTTTAATGCTATGATTGAAGAAAATTTTCTTAAGATTGATGATTTGGCTAGGAAAGTTGATAGAATTGCTCTTGATGTTGATTCTTTGAAACTTAGATCTATTCCACCTAAGCATGATATCAATGAGTCTCTCAAAGCCATGAGTGTCGTGGGTCTAAGACTGACAGTAGAATGGGGGTATGTATGAGGAGGCAAGATCCCAGCTATGGAGTAGTTGTACACACGAGTTTACGAGTTCAGACCCTTCTCGGAGGAAGTAACAGCCCTACGTCTCGGTGCCCTGAGGCGGTCGACTAGATTATATGCGTGTGTATGTGTGTGTTTACAAAGATGCAAACCCTTGTGCCAGTGGAGGGGGTGGCTTATATAGAGTGCGTCGGGACCCCAGCCAGCCCACGTTACAAGGGGTTTAAGGTACATTAAGAGAGGGACGTTACTGGCAATGCTAGCCATTAAATGCTATGAATGACAATTAAGCCTATAAGTAAATGCTCGACCGTTGTTGGTGTAGAGTGGCTTTAGATCTTCTGTTCGTCGAGTGGCTTCTGCGACGGTCGAGTGCCATTGATTCTTCCGAGTGGAACGTCTCTGGTCGAGTGGATAATGGTACCCTTTGAATGATTCTGGCTTTAGGGTGATGTCCTAGGGGAAGGTGTCTAAGTCAGGCTTATGACCCTACCCTAGGCTCACCCTCTTGAAATGCTCGACCCCTCACATTTCCGGCATGGAATCGACACAGATCTTGCTGATAAATGGTTGATTGGATCAAGGCCATCTCTCTTTCTTCTTCAAGGAGGTCAACTGCATCTTGTCGCGCTTGCTCTGCTTCTTCCTCTGTGAAAAGCTCGACTCGGGGTGCATTGTGGAGAAAGTCACTCGAAAGTACAGCTTCGGCTCCATAAACCAAGAAAAATGGGGTTCTGCCAGTCGGCCGATTGGGAGTTGTCCTCAATCCCCATAATACTGATGGAAGTTCATCGACCTAGGCTCCTTCTGCGTGTTTGAGGTCACGCATCAGTCGAGGTTTCAGTCCTTTGAGAATCAATCCATTTGCCCTTTGAACGTGTCCATTCGACTGGGGGTGAGCGACCGAGGCATAGTCGACTCGAGTACCTTGTGAAGCACAAAAAGTCCTGAACTCATCAGAATCAAAGTTTGATCCATTGTCAGTGATGATGCTGTGGGGAACACCATATCTGAATGTTCTCTCTGATGAAGCTGACGGCAGTACTGGCATCAAGGTTTTTGATAGGCTTGGCTTCAATCCATTTGGTGAACTTGTCGACTGCTACAAGCACATGAGTGAATCCATTCCTGCCAGTCCTCAAAGGTCCAACCATATCCAATCCCCAAACAGCAAAAGGCCAGACGAGCGGAATGGTTTTCAGGGCTGACGCAGGCTTGTGAGACATGTTGGAGTAGAACTGACAACCTTCACATTTGTCGACTATTTCTTGTGCCATCTCATTTGCTCGAGGCCAGTAAAATCCCGCTCGGTATGCTTTGGCCACAATAGTCCGAGAGGACGCATGGTGACCACAGGTCCCCGAGTGGATATCATTGAGGATCGCTCGACCTTCTTCGGGTGTTATGCATTTCTGGCAGACTCCAGTCACACTTTCTCTGAACAACTGTCCTCTTATCACAGTGAAGCCCTTAGATCGACGGGCGATCTGTCGAGCCTCTTCTTCATCTTCTGGGAGTTCTCTTCTAAGAATGTCTGCGATATATGGTACCGTCCAATCGGGGTGATGACCAAAACTTCCATGATCAAGTCGACCACGGCTGGAATCTCGATTTCAGTCGGATTGGTGGCACTCTTCGGCTGTGGGGGCTCTTCAGTGAAGGGATCTTCTTGAACCGAGGGTGCATGAATATGCTCCAGGAACACATTACTGGGAATGGCTTCTCTCTTGGAGCCTATCTTTGCCAGATCATCGGCTACTTGATTTTTCAGTCGGGGGATGTGATGGAGCTCTAACCCCTCGAACCTCTTTTCTAACTTTCTTACTGCATTGCAATAACCAGTCATGGCTGGGCTTCTGACGTCCCACTCCTTCATCACCTGATTGACCACTAAATCCGAGTCGCCATAGACCATGAGGCGACGGACGCCGAGTGAAATGGCCATACGCAACCCATACAGAAGTGCCTCGTATTCAGCCTCATTGTTGGAGGAGTCAAAGTGAATCTGGGGAACATAACTGAGTTTGTCGCCATGGGGGAGACTAATACCACTCCAGCACCGGAATTATTCAGCATCTTGGACCCATCGAAGAACATGGTCCAATGCTCTGAGTGAATTTGGGCTGGAAGTTGCTGTTCGATCCACTCGGTGAGGAAATCAGCTATTGCTTGGGACTTGATAGCTTTCTTTGCCTCAAACTTGATATCTAAGGGAAGGAGTTCAATCGCCCACTTTGCCACTCGACCAGTTGCATCTCTGTTGTTCAGAATCTCTGATAATGGAGTGTCGCTGACGACTATAATGGAGTGGTTAGAGAAGTAGTGTGCAACCATCTTCGTGGTCATATAAATCCCATAAACAAGCTTCTGATAATGTGGATATCTTTGCTTTGATGGAGTCAAAACTTCAGAGACATAATATACTGGGCACTGAACTTTGTAAGCTTTTCCTTCTTCTTCTCGTTCGACCGTAAGTACTGTACTGATGACTTGTCCAGTGGTTGCAATGTAAAGCAGTAAAGGCTCTTTGCTGATTGGGGCAGCAAGCACCGGCTACGTCGAAAGCAGGGCTTTAAGCTCTGCAAATGCTGCATCAGCTTCAGCAGTCCACTCGAACTTATCTGACTTCTGCATCAGTCGGTAAAGAGGCAGTGCCTTTTCACCGAGGCGAGAAATGAATCGACTTAGAGCGGCCAAACAACCAGTAAGCTTCTGGACATCATGCACATGCACAGGGCGTTTCATCCGAAGTATGGCACCTACTTTCTCTGGGTTAGCGTCGATCCCTCGTTCGGAAACGAGTAAACCGAGTAATTTTCCACCTGGAACTCCGAACGTGCACTTTGATGGATTAAGCTTGATATCATACCTTCTGAGGTTGGCAAAGGTTTCGGCAAGGTCAGCCAGCAGGTCGGAACCTTTACGTGACTTGACTACAATGTCATCCATGTATGCTTCCACATTCCGACTGATTTGAGTGAGTAGACACTTCTGGATCATCCTCATGAATGTGGCTCCGGCGTTCTTCAGGCCGAATGGCATAGTGACATAACAGAAACATCCGAATGGGGTGATGAAAGCTGTTTTTACCTCATCGGGTCCATACAGACGGATCTAATGATACCCGGAATAAGCGTCCAAAAAGGACAAACGCTCACACCCCGCAGTCGAGTCGACTATTTGGTCGATGCGAGGGAGAGGAAAGTGATCTTTCAGGCAGGCTCGATTGATATGCTTGAAGTCAATGCACATGTGAAGTGAGTCATCCTTCTTTGGGACCATGACAACATTAGCTAACCACTCGGATTGGTAAATCTCTCGGATAAACTCAGCTGCTAGAAGCCGAGCCACTTCTTCACCGATTGCCTTTCTCTTCTATACGATGGACCGTCGAAGATGCTCTTTGACTGGTTTCACTTTTGGGTCGACTCGCAAACGATGCTCAGCCAGTCCCCTGGGAACACCTGGCATGTCAGAAGGTTTCCATGCAAAGATGTCCCAGTTCTCATGGAGGAACTGGATGAGCGCTTCTTCCTATTTGGAGTCGAGTGTTGTTGAAATGTGAGTTGGAGCAGCATTGGGATCCGTCGGGAGAATATGACTCGGCTTCGTCTCACCAGATGACTGAAATGCTGAATCTGTGGCAGGCTTCTTAGCTCACAACAAATCACTCGGATCTGCATTTTTTCGATACTCCTGCAATTCCACTACCGCCATCTATGCATCGGCAATTTGTGAGCCCTTCTGGAAGCACTCTTTTGCTTTCTACCGATTGCCAATGACAGTGATTACTCCTTTGGGACCAGGCATCTTCAATTTGAGATACACGTAACATGGTCGAGCCATAAAATGTGCATAAGCGGGTCTCCCCAGGATGGCATGGTAAGCACTCTTGAAATCCACTACCTCAAACATCAACTTTCCCTTACGGTAATTCTTGGAATCACCGAAAACCACATCAAGCGTGATCTGGCCGAGTGACTGAGCTTTCTTGCCAGGTATAACTCCGTGGAAACTCATGTTGCTTTCACTCAGCTTGGACATCGGAATGCCCATTCCCTTCAAGGTTTCAACATAAAGAATATTCAAGCCGCTGCCACCATCCATCAGCACTTTAGTCAGTCGGGTGCCTTCGACTACTGGGTCGACCACCAGTGCTTGCCTCCCAGGGGTGGCTATATGCGCTGGGTGGTCTGACTGGTCGAATGTGATGGAATTCTGGGACCACTTCAGATAACTGGGTGTTGCCGGAGCAACCATGTTCACCTCCCTTTTAATAACCTTCAATCGACTTTTGCTCTCAACATCAGCAAAAATCATCAGCGTGGAATTGACATTGGGAAAGCCATCATCATCTTCTTCCCTATCCTCACCTCCGTCTGACTTCTTTTCCTTTTCCTGGGGTTGTTTCTCTCGGAACTGCTAAATCAGGAAACGACACTGTCGAGTGGTGTGTTTAGGGTAAATGATGTTCCCCTCTTGATCTTTCTTGGTATGAATATGGCACGGTAAATCCAACACATCATTCCCATATTTATCCTTAACTTTCTTGGGATTCCAGGACCCTTTGGGGTTTCCCTTGAACTTTCCTTGGGCAACAGCTAAAGCTTCACCAGGAGCAGCTGGTTCAACTTTCCGCTTCTATTTCCGACTGGAATTCCCTCCTCCCGTTTCTTGGGCGACTGTTTTGTGTTTGCCACTCCGAAGTCGGTCTTCCTCTTCACCATTGGCATATTTGGTGGCGATCTCCATCATCCGAGTCAGAGTCATATCTCCTGTCCGACCAAATTTCAGGTTCAATTCCCGATACTTAACGCCTTCCTTGAAGGCACAAATTGCTTGGTGATCTGACACATTCTCCACTGTATGGTGCAACGTGATCCATCTCTGGATATAATCCCTCAAAGTTTCATTTAGTTTCTGGACACAACACTGCAATTCTGTCAACCCTGTCGGCCTTTTGCAAGTGCCTTCAAAGGTCCTAACAAACACTCGAGCAAGTTCTTCCCAACTGTATATGCTGCCAGGAGCCAATTGATTCAACCACGCTCTGGCAGAGCCCTCCAACATCAAGGGGAGTTGCTTCATGGCTACATCATCATTGCCACCACCAATTTGCACAGCCACTCGGTAATCCTCAAGCCAAGTGTCTGGCTTGGATTCGCCGGAGAACTTGCTGACTCCAGTCGCCAACCTGAAGTTTGGAGGAATCACTGCTGCTTTGATGGCTCTCCTGAAACACTCGGGTCCTGAAACGTGTACCCTGCTTCTAGTCGGATGATCTCTATCATGTCCTTCTCTGTGAGCTCTGTTTCTATCAACCAGACCTTGAACGAGGATTGACCTCGCATCAAATCCTGGTTCTCTAGGGTCGACTGGAATTCTCCGTTCGCTGCTGTGGGGGCGCCTGTCATCTTGCTGCCGAGGCACGTACGACCCACTCCTTGGAGGAGACGTGGGCACTCAACGACGATCGTCGTGGTCGAGTCGATGATCATACTGCTCACGGTTCCTGTACTGATCTTGCTGGTATCCACGTCCCTCACGCCGTGGAGGCGGTCTCGGGCTATGGGCAGACTGGACAGTATCCGCCACCACAGACCTGCTATGAATCCTATTCCGTGACTGAGATACCGATGTATTCTGCTCTCCTGCTGCCCAGAGTAAAGCCCGGATCTGCATCAAACCTCGGCCAGCTTCTGACTGGGAAGGTTGAATTGACTCTGCTATTCGAGCTGCAGCTGTGAGATTCTTGAACGGAGTTCAATATACCTGAGTCGAAGGCGGAAAAAGTTGTCGTCGACTGGACTCGGGGATCCGCTGCCGAGCACGCTCGTCGAGTGCGCGCTGGAGGTTCTCTAGTCGAGTGCGCTCAGCCAAGTTGGCCAGGCGCGCCTCCTCCAAGGCCTGGGCCTCGGGGGTTTCTCCAACGATAGGAGTGTGGAGCACATCCATATTACGGCGACGAAGATCTTCCCTCCGCTGCGAAGAGAGGGGTTCGGGACGGTACTCCTCGTCAACACGCGATGGATCATCGCCGCCATCGCCACCGTCTTCCCGAGTGAAGCCAGGAGGACTGCATGATCCATTGACCATCAAGACTTCTTCCGTGGGGTCGCTGCTGTCGCATTCGGACGCAGTCTCGACGGAGCCAATCGACAGATCGAACAGGCCATAGAGAGTTTCATCGGGCTCGATTGCCGCGATTTGCGGGGTGGCCGATTGGCGGGCCACCGCGTGCCTCACCCACCGCTGAAGCCGCGACCGACCGGATCACTGGCATCGGCGAACAATGGAGAGGAAGGTTGCCACAGGAGTCGACTGATACGGAGTCGACGGTTGTCAAAGAAGGATGCCGCGAACGCACGCGCGGAAGTGCGTCGCCCCGCGGACGGGTAGCGCCTTGACGTCGAGTGGAGCTTCGTGAAACCAAGCGGAGTCGTCGGCGATGAAGACGAGCGCGCCGAGACGGATCTCGCGGCCTTCAGCCAATCCTCCGTCGGAAACCATGATGATGGGAATCAGAAGAATTGCAACTTCTCCAATAAACTGCTAAGACACCTGCCCCACGGTGGGCGCCAACTGTCGTGGGTCTAAGACTGACAGTAGAATGGGGGGTAGGTATGAGGAGGCAAGATCCTAGCTATGGAGTAGTTGTACACACGAGTTTACGAGTTCAGGCCCTTCTCGGAAGAAGTAACAGCCCTACGTCTCGGTGCCTTGAGGCGGTCGACTGGATTATATGCGTGTGTGTGTTTACAAAGATGCGAACCCTTGTGCCAGTGGAGGGGGTGGCTTATATAGAGTGTGCCGAGACCCCAGCCAGCCCACGTTACAAGGGGTTTAAGGTACATTAAGAGAGGGACGTTACTGGTAACGCTAGCCATTAAATGCTATAAATGACAATTAAGCCTATAAGTAAATGATCGACCGTTGTTGGTGCAGAGTGGCTTTGGATCTTCTGTTCGTCGAGTGGCTTCTGCGACGGTCGAGTGTCATTGATTCTTCCAAGTGGAACGTCTCTGGTCGAGTGGATAATGGTACCCTTTGAATGATTCTGGCTTTAGGGTGATGTCCTAGGGGAAGGTGTCTAAGTCAGGCTTATGACCCTACCCTAGGTACATAACCTCATCGATGAGAATTTCCATTGATGAGTGCAAAGAAAGAACCGCTAGGATGTGTGCTAAGAAAGATGCCTTTATAAGAGCGTGTTCTTCTAGTTCCTATGAAAATAAAGATGAAGATCTAAAAGTTATTGATGTGTCCCCTATTAAATCTTTGTTTTGCAATATGAATCTTGATAATGATGCGACTGAATATGATCCACCTTTACCTAGAAGGCGTTCCAAGAATTCGGAATTTGTTGATCTTGATGCTAAATTTGATAAAAGTGGGATTGAAGAAATTAAAACCGTAGATGTTCCTAAACCCACTATTACGGATTTCAAGGAATTTAACTATGAAAATTGCTCTTTGATTGATTGTATTTCCTTGTTGCAATCCGTGCTAAATTCTCCTCACGCTTATAGTCAAAATAAAGTGTTTACTAAACATATCGTTGATGCCTTGATGCAATCTTATGAAGAAAAACTTGAATTGGAAGTTTATATCCCTAGAAAACTTTATGATGAGTGGGAACCAACTATTAAAATTAAAATTAAATATAATGAATTCTATGCTTTATGTGATTTGGGTGCTAGTGTTTCCACGATTCCAAAGACTTTGTGTGATTTGTTAGGTTTCCGTGATTTTGATGATTGTTCTCTAAATTTGCACCTTGCGGATTCCACTATTAAGAAACCTATGGGAAGAATTAATGATTTTCTTATTGTTGCAAATAGGAATTATGTGCCCGTAGATTTTGTTTTTCTTGACATAGATTGCAATCCTTCATGTCCTATTATTCTTGGTAGACCTTTCCTTAGAACGATTGGTGCAATTATTGATATGAAGGAAGGAAATATTAGATTCCAATTTCCACTAAGGAAAGGCATGGAACACTTTTCTAGAAATAAAATTAAATTACCTTATGAATCTATTATGAGAGCCACTTATGGATTGCCTACCAAAGATGGCAATACCTAGATCTATTCTTGCTTGTTATACCTAGCTAGGGGCGTTAAACGATAGCGCTTGTTGGGAGGCAACCTAATTTTATTTTTATTCCTTGATTTTTGCTACTGTTTAGTAATAAATAATTTATCTAGCCTCTGTTTTGGTTGTGTTTTTTGTGTTTAATTAGTGTTACTGCCAAGTAGAACCGTTGGGAAGACTTGGGGAAAGTCTTGTTGAACTTGCTGTAAAAAACAGAAACTTTAGCGCTCACGAGAACTACTGCCATTTTTATTTGGAACATGATATTTAGTTAATTATTTTTGCATATGATTAATAGATAAATTCCTCACGTCAAGAAATTTATTTTAGAATTTTTGGGGTTCCAGATCTTGCGCTAGCTACAGATTACTACAGACTGTTCTGTTTTTGACAGACTCTGTTTTCGTGTGTTGTTTGCTTATTTTGATGAATCTATGGCTAGTAAAATAGTTTATAAACCATAGAGAAGTTGGAATACAGTAGGTATAACACCAATATAAATAAAGAATGATTTCATTACAGTATCTTGAAGTGGTCTTTTATTTTCTTTCGCTAACGGAGCTCACGAGATTTTCTACTTGAAGTTTTGTGTTGTGAAGTTTTCAAGTTTTGGATAAAGATTTGATGGATTATGGAACAAGGGGTGGCAAGATCCTAAGCTTGGGGATGCCCATGGAACCCCCAAGATAATCTAAGGACACCTAAAATCGAAAGCTTGGGGATGCCCCGGAAGGCATCCCCTCTTTCGTCTACTTCTATCGGTAACTTTACTTGGAGCTATATTTTTATTCGCCACATGATATGTGTTTTGCTTGGAGCATCTTGTATGATTTGAGTCTTTGCTTTTTAGTTTACCACAATCATCCTTGCTGTACACACCTTTTGAGAGAGCCATACATGATTTGGAATTTGTTAGAATACTCTATGTGCTTCGCTTATATCTTTTGAGTTATATAATTTTGCCCTAGTACTTCACTTATATCTTTTAGAGCACGGTGGTGGATTTGTTTTATAGAAACTATTGATCTCTCATGCTTCACTTACATTATTTTGAGAGTCTTAAATAGCATGGTAATTTGCTTTAAATCCTAATATGCTTGGTATACAAGATTAATAATAATACTTTCTTATGAGTGTGTTGAATACTATGATAAGTTTGATACTTGATAATTGTTTTGAGATATGAAGATGGTGATATTAAAGTCATGCTAGTTGAGTAGTTGTGAATTTGAGAAATACTTGTGTTGAAGCTTGTGATTCCCGTATCATGCACGTATGGTGAACCGTTATGTGATGAAGTCAGAGCATGATTTATTTTTTGATTATTTATGAGTGGCGGTCGGGGACGAGCGATGGTCTTTTCCTACCAATCTATCCCCCTAGGAGCATGCGCGTAATACTTTGCTTTGATAAGTTGTAGATTTTTGCAATAAGTATATGAGTTCTTTATGACTAATGTTGAGTCCATGGATTATACGCACTCTCACCCTTCCACCTTTGCTAGCCTCTCTAATACCGCGCACCTTTCACCGGTATCATACACCCACCATATACCTTCCTCAAAACAGCCACCATACCTACCTATTATGGCATTTCCATAGCCATTCCGAGATATATTGCCATGCAACTTTCCACCGTTCCGTTTATTATGACACACTCCATCATTGTCATATTGCTTAGCATGATCATGTAGTTGACATCGTATTTGTGGCAAAGCCACCGTTCATAATTCTTTCATACATGTCACTCATGAGTCATTGCATATCCCGGTACACCGCCGGAGGCATTCATATAGAGTCATACTTTGTTCTAAGTATCGAGTTGTAAGAAAAATAAAAGTGTGATGATCATCATTATTAGAGCATTGTCCCAGTGAGGAAAGGATGATGGAGACTATGATTCCCCATAAGTCAGGATGAGACTCCGAACAAAAAATAAAAAAAGAAAGAGAAAGAAAAGAGGCCATAAAAAAGAGAAAAGGCCCAAATAAAAAAATAATGAGAGAAAAAGAGAGAAGGGACAATGTTACTATCCTTTTACCACACTTGTGCTTCAAAGTAGCACCATGATCTTCATAGTAGAGAGTCTCTCATGTTATCACTTTCATATACTAGTGGGAATTTTTCATTATAGAACTTGGCTTGTATATTACAATGATGGGCTTCCTCAAAATGCCCTAGGTCTTCATGAGCAAGCAAGTTGGATGCACACCCACTTAGTTTCTTTTTGAGCTTTCATATACTTATAGCTCTAGTGCATCTGTTGCATGGCAATCCCTACTCACTCACATTCATATCTATTGATGGGCATCTCCATAGCCCGTTGATATGCCTAGTTGATGTGAGACTATCTTCTCCCTTTTTGTCTTCTCCACAACCACCACTCTATTCCACCTATAGTGCTATGTCCATGGCTCACGCTCATGTATTGCGTGAAAATTAAAAAAGTTTTGAGAATGTCAAAAGTATGAAACAATTGCTTGGCTTGTCATCGGGGTTGTGCATGATTTAAATATTTTGTGTGGTGAAGATAGAGCATAGACAGACTATATGATTTTGTAGGGATAACTTTCTTTGGCCATGTTATTTTAAGAAGACATAATTGCTTTGTTAGTATGCTTGAAGTATTATTATTTTTATGTCAATATGAACTTTTGTCTTGAATCTTTCGGATCTGAATATTCATACCACAATTAAGAAGAATTACATTAAAATTATGCCAAGTAGCACTCCGCATCAAAAAATTTGTTTCTATCATTTACCTACTCGAGGATGAGCAGGAATTAAGCTTGGGGATGCTTGATACGTCTCCGACATATCTATAATTTTTGATTGCTCCATGCTATATTATCTACTGTTTTGGACATTATTGTGCTTTATTATCCACTTTTATATTATTTTTGGGACTAACCTATTAACCGGAGGCCCAGCCCAGAATTGTTGTTTTTTGCCTGTTTTAGGGTTTCGAAAAAAAAGGAATATCAAACGGAGTCCAAATGGAATGAAACCTTCAGGAACGTGATTTTCAGGAAGATTATGATCCGGGAGACTTGGACCCTACGTCAAGAAAAGAAACAGGAGGCCACGAGGTAGGGGGCGCGCCTACCTCCCCCCAGGCGCGCCCTCCACCCTCGTGGGCCCCCTGTTGCTCCACCGACGTACTCCTTCCTCCTATATATACCTACGTACCCCCAAACGATCAAATACGGAGCCAAAAACCTAATTCCACCACCGCAACTTTCTGTATCCACGAGATCCCATCTGGGGGCCTGTCCCGGAGCTCCGTCGGAGGGGGCATCGATCACGGAGGGCTTGTACATCAACACCATAGCATTTCCGATGAAGTGTGAGTAGTTTAACTCAGACCTATGGGTCCATAGTTATTAGATAGATGGCTTCTTCCTATTTTTGGATCTCAATACAATGTTCTCCCCCTCTCTTGTGGAGAACTATTCGATGTAATCTTCTTTTTGCAGTGTGTTTGTTGAGACCGATGAATTGTGGGTTTATGATCAAGTCTATCTATGAATAATATTTGAATATTCTCTGAATTCTTTTATGTATGATTGGTTATCTTTGCAAGTCTCTTCGAATTATCAGTTTGGTTTGGCCTACTAGATTGATCTTTCTTGCAATGGGAGAAGTGCTTAGCTTTGGGTCCAATCTTGCGGTGTCCTTTCCCAGTGACAGTAGGGGCAGCAAGGCACGTATTGTATTGTTGCCATCGAGGATAACAAGATGGAGTTTTCTTCATATTGCATGAGTCTGTCCCTCTACATCATGTCATCTTGCTTAAGGTGTTACTCTGTTTTTAACTTAATACTCTAGATGCATGCTGGATAGCGGTCGATGAGTGGAGTAATAGTAGTAGATGCAAGCAGGAGTCGGTCTACTTGTCTCAGACATGATGCCTATATACATGATCATACCTAGATATTCTCATAACTATGCTCAATTCTGTCAATTGCTCAACAGTAATTTGTTCACCCACCGTAGAATACTTATGCTCTTGAGAGAAGCCACTTGTGAAACCTATGTCCCCCGGGTCTATCTTTATCATATTAATCTCCTACTACTTAGTTATTTCCTTTGTTATTTACTTTGCCTTTATTTTTCTTTGCATCTTTATCATAAAAATACCAAAAATATTATCTTATCATATCTGTCAGATCTCACTCTCGTAAGTGGCCTTATAGGGATTGACAACCCCTATTTGCGTTGGTTGCGAGGATTTATTTGTTTTGTGCAGGTATGAGGGACTCGCGCGTAGCCTCCTACTGGATTGATACCTTGGTTCTCAAAAACTGAGGGAAATACTTACGCTACTTTGCTGCATCATCCCTTCCTCTTCGGGGAAAACCAACGCAGTGCTCAAGAGGTAGCAATGGGCATCGGGGGGCTTCCAAGTGGCCCACGAGGCAGGGGCGCGCCTAGGGGGATAGGGCGCACCCTCCACCCTCATGGATAGTGGGTGCCCCCCTCTGGTGCTTCATTCGCCCAATATTTTTTGTATATTCCAAAACTGACTTTCGTGGAGTTTCAGGACTTTTGGAGTTGTGCAGAATAGGTCTCTAATATTTTCTCCTTTTCCAGCCCAGAATTCCAGTTGCCGGCATTCTGCCTCTTCATGTAAACCTTGTAAAATAAGAGAGAAAAGGCATAAGTATTGTGCCATAATGTGTAATAACAGCCCATAATGCAATAAATATCGATATGAAAGCATGATGCAAAATGGACGTATCAATTGCCCTTGTGGCCGATCCATCTTTGGCCCCAACAATTAGATCCATGGCGTGTGCTGTCTTTGAGCGGGAACGAGTTGTAAGGCTGGGGTTTCTGTGGGAGTCAGAGTTGCGTTAGTGCGGCAGCGAGGCGGTCGGCCGCATGCTTGCGGCTCATCAGCATGTATGGTGGGTGAGGTTGGATCTCTACAGTAACTGGAGCGGTGGCTTCAGATGGTGGGCAAGGCGGCGCCTTTACGGCTGGTGCCGGTGTGTTACCATGGCCGAGTGGGCGGTGAGGTGGATCACATGGGGGCGTCTAACATGCGGTAGTGGTCGTCATGTCCACCTCCGTCGGGTCCTTGGTGACGTATGATTCTCTCCCCATCTTGTTGTGGTTGATGGACTTGGGTGTTGGGGTTCGTGTCCTGAGTGAAAACTCTGCCTGATTGTATCAGTGCCGATGACGGCGATGCTCTTGAGCACCGCTCCCCTTCCTGGAGGCGTCATCGTAGGTATCATCCTCCATCCTAAGCTCTGGGTGAAAATCCTTGGTTTGGCATTTGCCAGACCGGGAGGTGGGGGCCTTGCGGCGTCGTTCCCTCCTTGGAGGCTCTGACTCGAGAGCCAAGTTCTCATTTGCCCGATCATCGGGGTTGGGTTTCTTGGAGGACAACTTCATCTTCGTGATGATGGTTCCTTGCTTTGACGGTGGTGATCTTAAGAGGAGCAAGGTCCCACAAGGTGGTTGTGCTCGGAGACCTCCATTTGGGTTCTTGGCGTCAGTTTCAATCTAGGGTCTAGGGTGTTGAGCATTTCCATCGTCCGACGGTGCAGCGCCCTTTGAGGTAGGGCGAGGTAGCAGGGTGCTCCTTTCAGCGATGAAACTTGATGGTGTTGTTGTGTGAGTTTCCCAAGCGATGGCGATGGCATGGCCTCCTATTGGGGAACATAGCATGCAATTTCAAAAAAATCCTACGATCACGCAAGATCTATCTAGGAGATGCATAACAATGAGAGGGGGAGAGTGTGTCCATGTAACCTCGTAGACCGAAAGCGGAAGCGTTAGTTTAACGCGGTTGATGTAGTCGAGCGTCTTCTCGATTCAACCAATCAAGTACCGAACGTACGACACCTCCGAGTTCAGCACATGTTCAACTCGATGACGTCCCTCGAACTCTTGATCCAGCAAAGTGTCAAGGGAGAGTTGTGTCAGCACGACGCGCGTGGTGACGGTGATGGTGAAGTGATCCGCGCAGGGCTTCACCTAAGCACTACGACAATATGACTAGAGGAGTAAACGGTGGAGGGGGGCACCGCACACGGCTAAGAACAATTGATGTGTCTTAGAGGTGCCCCCCTTGCCCACATATATAAAGGAGGAGAGGGGAGGAGGCCGGCCTAGGGGCGCGCCAAGTGGGGGGAACCCACTTCGACTCCTAGTCCTATTCGCCCCCCTTCCTTCTATCGGAGGGGGAAAGGGGGAAAGAGAGGGAGAGGGAGAAGGAAAGGGGGGCCATGCCCCCTCCCCTTGTCCAATTCGGACTCCCCATGGGGGTCCCACCCCCTAGTGGGCTTCCTTGCCTCTCCCCTATGGCCCATGTCGCCCATTACTTCCCCTGGGGGTTCCGGTAACCTCTCGGTACTCTGATAAATACTCGAAACACTCCGGAACCATTCCGGTGTCCGAATACTATCGTCCAATATATCAGTATTTATCTCTCGGCCATTTCAACACTCTTTGTCATGTCTGTGATCTCATCCGGGACTCCGAACAATCTTTGGTCACCAAAACAGATAACTCATAATACAAATCATCATCGAACGTTAAGCGTGCGGATCCTACGGGTTCGAGAACTATGTAGACATGACTGAGACACATCTTCGGTCAATAAACAACAGTGGAACCTGGATGCTCATATTGGTTCCTACATATTCTATGAAGATCTTTATCGGTCAAACCCTAATGACAACATACGTCATTCCCTTTGTCATCGGTATGTTACTTGCCCGAGATTCGGTCATCGGTTTCTTCATACCTAGTTCAATCTCGTTACCAACAAGTCTCTTTACTCTTTCCACAATGCATCACCCCGTAACTAACTCATTAGTCACATTGCTTGCAAGGCTTATCATCATGTGCATTACCGGGAGGGCCCAGAGATACCTCTCCGATACTCGAAGTGACAAAATCTAATCTCGATCTATGCCAACCCAACAAACACCTTTGGAGATACCTGTAGAGCATATTTATAATCACCCAGTTACGTTGTGACGTTTCATAGCACACAAGGTATTCCTCCGGTATTCGGGAGTTGCATAATCTCATAGTCAAAGGAATATGTATAAGTCATGAAGAAAGCAATAGCAATAAAACTTGATGATCATTATGAAGGAAATATTCCCTAGAGGCAATAATAAAGTTATTATTTATTTCCTTATATCATAATAAATGTTTATTATTCATGCTAGAATTGTATTAACTGGAAACATAATACGTGTGTGAATACATAGACAAACAGAGTGTCACTAGTATGCCTCTACTTGACTAGCTCGTTAATCAAAGATGGTTATGTTTCCTAGCCATAGACATGAGTTTTCATTTGATTAACGAGATCACATCATTAGGAGAATGATGTGATTGACTTGACCCATTCCATTAGCTTAGCACTTGATTGTTTAGTATGTTGTTATTGCTTTCTTCATGACTTATACATGTGCCTATGACTATGAGATTATGCAACTCCCGTTTACCGGAGGAACACTTTGTGTGCTACCAAACGTCACAATGTAACTGGGTGATTATAAAGGTGCTCTACAAGTGTCTCAAAAGGTACTTGCTGAGTTGGCGTATTTCGAGATTAGGATTAGTCACTCCGATTGTCGGAGAGGTATCTCTGGGCCCTCTCAGTAATGCACATCACTATAAGCCTTGCAAGCAATGTGACTAATGAGTTAGTTGTGGGTGATGCATTACGGAACAAGTAAAGAGACTTGCCGGTAATGAGATTGAACTAGGTATTGAGATACCGACGATCGAATCTCGGGCAAGTAACATACCGATGACAAAGGGAACAACGTATGTTCCCTTGCGGTTTGACCGATAAAGATCTTCATAGAATATGTAGGAGCCAATATGAGAATCCAGGTTCCGCTATTGGTTATTGACCGGAGACGTGTCTCGGTCATGTCTACATAGTTCTCGAACCCGTAGGGTCTGCCCGCTTAAAGTTTTGTGACGATCGGTATTATGAGTTTTTGTGTTTTGATGTACCAAAGGTAGTTCGGAGTCCCGGATATGATCACGGACATGACGAGGAGTCTCGAAATGGTCGAGACGTAAAGATCGATATATTGGACGACCATATTCAGACACCGGAAGTGTTCCGAGTGGTTTCGGATAAAAACCAGAGTACCGGGGGGTTACCGAAACCCCCCGGGGAGTTAATTGGGTGGCCTTAGTGGGAGAAGAGGAGGGGCAGCCAGGGCAGCCGCGCGCCCCTCCCCCTCTAGTCCGAATTGGACAAGGCTTTTTCCTTCTCCTCCTCTCTCCCTTCCTTCCCTCTCCTACTCCAACAAGGAAAAGGAGGAGTCCTACTCCCGGTGGGAGTAGGACTCCCCCCTGGCGTGCCCTCCTCCTGGCCGGCCGCCTCCCCCCTTGCTCCTTTATATACGGGGGCAGGGGCACCCTAGAACACACAAGTTGATCTGTTGATCTATTCCAGCCGTGTGCGGTGCCTCCCTCCACCATATTCCACCTCGGTTATATCGTAGCGGTGCTTAGGCGAAGCCCTACGTCGGTAGCAACATCATCACCGTCATCATGCCGTCATGCTAATGGAACTCTCCCGTGAAGCTCTGCTGGATCGGAGTTCACGGACGTTATCGAGCTGAACGTGTGCTGAACTTGAAGGTGTCGTACGTTCGGTACTTGGATCGGTCGGATCATGAAGACGTACGACTACATCAACCGCATTGTGCTAACGCTTCCTCTTTCGGTCTACAAGGGTACGTGGACACACTCTCCCCTCTCATTGCTATGCATCACCATGATCTTGAGTGTGCGTAGGAATTTTTTTGAAATTGCTATGTTTCCCAACAGTGGCATCCGAGCCTGGTTTTATGCGTAGATGTTATATGCACGAGTAGAACACAAGTGAGTTGTGGATGATACAAGTCATACTGCTTACCAGCATGTCATACTTTGGTTCAGCGGTATTGTTGGATGAAGCGGCCCGGATCGACATTACGCGTACGCTTAAGAGAGACTGGTTCTACCGACGTAATTTGCACATAGGTGGCTGGCGGGTGTCAGTTTCTCCAACTTTAGTTGAACCAAGTGTGGCTACGCCCGGTCCTTCAGAAGGTTAAAACAGCACTAACTTGACGAACTATCGTTGTGGTTTTGATGCGTAGATAAGAACGGTTCTTGCTAAGCCCCTAGCAGCCACGTAAAACTTGCAACAACAAAGTAGAGGACGTCTAACTTGTTTTTGCAGGGCATGTTGTGCTGTGATATGGTCAAGACATGATGCTATATTTATTGTATGAGATGATCATGTTTTGTAACGGAGTTATCGGCAACTGGCAGGAGCCATATGGTTGTCGCTTTATTGTATGCAATACAATCGCCCTGTAATTGCTTTACTTTATCACTAAGCAGTAGCGATAGTCATAGAAGCTATAGTTGGCGAGACGACAACGAAGCTACGATGGAGATCAAGGTGTCACGCCTGTGACCATGGTGATCATGACGATGCTTCGGAGATGGAGATCACAAGCACAAGATGATGAAGGCCATATCATATCACTTATATTGATTGCATGTGATGTTTATCTTTTATGCATCTTATTTTGCTTTGATTGACGGTAGCATTATAAGATGATCTATCACTAAATTTCAAGATAAAAGTGTTCTCCCTGAGTATGCACCGTTGCCAAAGTTCGTCGTGCCGAGACACCACATGATGATCGGGTGTGATAAGCTCTATGTTCATGTACAACGGGTGCAAGCCAATTTTGCACACGCAGAATACTCGAGTTAAACTTGACGAGCCTAGCATATGCAGATATGGCCTCGGAACACTGAGACCGAAAGGTCGAGCATGAATCATATAGTAGATATGATCAACATAATGATGTTCATCATTGAAAACTACTCCATCTCACGTGATGATCGGACATGGTTTAGTTGATTTGGATCACGTGATCACTTAGATGATTAGAGGGATGTCTATCTAAGTGGGAGTTCTTAAGTAATATGATTAATTGAACTTAAATTTATCATGAACTTAGTAGCTGATAGTATTTTGCTTATCTATGTTGATTGTAGATAGATGGCCCGTGTTGTTGTTCCGTTGAATTTTAATGCGTTCCTTGAGAAAGCAAAGTTGAAAGATGATGGTAGCAATTACACAGGCTGGGTCCGTAACTTGAGGATTATCATCATTGCTGCAAAGAAGAATTACGTCCTGGAAGCACCCCTAGGTGCCAGGCCTGCTGCAGATGCTGCTGATGACGTTAAGAACATCTGGTAGAGTAAAGCTGATGACTACTAGATAGTTCAGTGTGCCATGCTTTACGGCTTAGAACCGGGACTTCAACGACATTTTGAACATCATGGAGCATATGAGATGTTCCAGGAGTTGAATTTAATATTTCAAGCAAATGCCCGGATTGAGGGATATGAAGTCTCCAATAAGTTCTATAGCTGCAAGATGGAGGAGAATAGTTCTGTCAGTGAACATATACTCAAAATGTCTGGGTATCATAATCACTTGAGTCAACTAGGAGTTAATCTTCCTGTTGATAGTGTCATTAACAGAGTTCTTCAATCACTGCCACCAAGCTACAAGAGCTTCGTGATGAACTATAATATGCAAGGGATGAATAAGACAATTCCCGAGCTCTTCGCAATACTAAAGGCAGTGGAGGTAGAAATCAAGAAGGAGCATCAAGTGTTGATAGTCAACAAGACCACCAGTTTCAAGAAAAAGGGTAAAGGGAAGAAGAAGGGGAACTTCAAGAAGAACAGCAAACAAGTTGCTGCTCAGGAGAAGAAACCCAAGTCTGGACCTAAGCCTGAGACTGAGTGCTTCTACTACAAATAGACTGGTCACTGGAAGCGGAACTGCCCCAAGTATTTGGTGGATAAGAAGGATGGCAAGGTGAACAAAGGTATATGTGATATACATGTTATTGATGTGTACCTTACCAGAGCTCGTAGTAGCACCCGGGTATTTGATACTGGTTCTGTTGCTAATATTTGCAACTCGAAACAGGGGCTACCGATTAAGCGAAGACTGGCTAAAGATGAGGTGACGATGCGCGTGGGAAATGGTTCCAAAGTCGATGTGATCGCCGTCGGCACGCTACCTCTACATCTACCTTCGGGACTAGTTTTAGACCTAAATAATTGTTATTTGGTGCCAACGTTAAGCATGAACATTATATCTGGATCTTGTTTGATGTGAGACGGTTATTCATTTAAATCTGGGAATAATGGTTGTTCTATTTATATGAGTAATATCTTTTATGGTCATGCACCCTTGAATAGTGGTCTATTTTTGTTGAATCTCGATAGTAGTGATACACATATTCATAATGTTGAAGCCAAAAGATGCAGAGTTGATAATGATAGTGCAACTTATTTGTGGCACTGCCGTTTGGGTCATATTGGTGTAAAGCACATGAAGAAACTCCATACTGATGGAGTTTTGGAATCACTTGATTATGAATCACTTGGTACTTGCGAACCATGCCTTATGGGCAAGATGACTAAGACGCCGTTCTCAGGAACAATGGAGCGAGCAACAGATTTGTTCGAGATCATACATACTGATGTATGTGGTCCAATGAATATTGAGGCTCGTGGCGGGTATCGTTATTTTCTCACCTTCACAGATGATTTGAGCAGATATGGGTATATCTACTTAATGAAACATAATTCTGAAACATTTGAAAAGTTCAAAGAATTTCCGAGTGAAGTGGAAAATCATCGTGACAAGAAAATAAAGTTTCTACGATCTAATCGGGGAAGAGAATATTTGAGTTACGAGTTTGGTCTCTTATTGATTTACCACTATCGTTTTGGGGTTATGCTTTAGAGACGGCTGCATTCACGTTAAATAGGGCACCATCAAAATCCGTTGAGATGACGCCTTATGAACTATGGTTTGGCAAGAAACCAAAGTTGTCATTTCTTAAAGTTTGGGGTTGCGATGCTTATGTGAAAAAGCTTCAACCTAATAAGCTCGAACCCAAATCGGAGAAATGTGTCTTCATAGGATACCCAAAGGAAACTGTTGGGTACACCTTCTATCACAGATCCGAAGGCAAGACATTCGTTGCTAAGAATGGATCCTTTCTAGAGAAGGAGTTTCTCTCGAAAGAAGTGAGTGGGAGGAAAGTAGAACTTGATGAGGTAACTGTACCTGCTCCCTTATTGGAAAGTAGTTCATCATAGAAACCATTTCCCCTGACATCTACACCAATTAGTGAGGAAGCTAATGATGATGATCATGAAACTTCAGATCAAGTTACTACTGAACCTCGTAGGTGAACCAGAGTAAGATCCGCACCAGAGTGGTACGGTAATCCTGTTTTGGAGGTCATTTTGCTAGACCATGACGAACCTACGAACTATGAGGAAGCGATGATGAGCCCAGATTCCGCAAAATGGCTTGAGGCCATGAAATCTGAGATGGGATCCATGTATAAGAACAAAGTGTGGACTTTGGTTGACTTGTCCGATGATCGGCAAGCCATCGATAATAAATGGATCTTCAACAAGAAGACAGACGCTGATGGTAATGTTACTGTCTACAAAGCTCGACTTGTTGCGAAAGGTTTTCGACAAGTTCAAGGAGTTGACTACGATGAGACCTTCTCACCCGTAGCAATGCTTAAGTCCGTCCGAATCATTTTAGCTATTGCCGCATTTTATGATAATGAAATTTGGCAAATGGATGTAAAGACTGCATTCCTGAATGGATTTCAGGAAGAAGAGTTGTATATGATGCAACCTGAAGGTTTTATCGATCCAAAAGATACTAACAAAGTGTGCAAGCTCCAGCGATCCATTTATGGACTGGTGCAAGCTTCTCGGAGTTGGAATAAACGCTTTGATAGTGTGATCAAAGCATATGGTTTTATACAGACTTTTGGAGAAGCCTGTATTTACAAGAAAGTGAGTGGGAGCTTTGTAGCATTTCTAATATTATATGTGGATGACATATTGTTGATTGGAAATGATATAGAATTTCTGGATAGCATAAAAGGATACTTGAATAAGAGTTTTTCAATGAAGGACCTCGGTGAAGCTACTTACATATTGGGCATAAAGATCTATAGAGATAGGTCAAGACACTTAATTGGACTTTCACAAAGCACATACCTTGACAAAGTTTTGAAGAAGTTCAAAATGGATTAGGCAAAGAAAGGGTTCTTGCCTGTATTACAAGGTGTGAAGTTGAGTAAGACTCAATGCCCGACCACACGAGAAGATAGAGAGAAAATGAAAGATGTTCCCTATGCTTCAGCCATAGGCTCTATCATGTATGCAATGTTGTGTACCAAACCTGATGTGTGCCTTGCTATTAGTTTAGCAAGGAGGTACCAAAGTAATCCAGGAGTGGATCACTGGACAGCGGTCAAGAACATCCTGAAGTACCTGAAAAGGACTAAGGATATGTTTCTCGTTTATGGAGGTGACAAAGAGCTCATCATAAATGGTTACGTTGATGCAAGCTTTGACACAGATCCGGACAATTCTAAATCGCAAACCGGATACGTGTTTATATTAAATGGTGGAGCTGTCAGTTGGAGTAGTTCTAAACAGAGCATCGTGGTGGGATCTACATGTGAAGCAGAGTACATTGCTTCTTCGGAAGCAGCAAATGAAGGAGTATGGATGAAGGAGTTCATATCCGATCTAGGTGTCATACCTAGTGCATCGGGTCCAATGAAAATCTTTTGTGACAATACTGGTGCAATTGCCTTGGCAAAGGAATCCAGATTTCACAAGAGAACCAAGCACATCAAGAGACACTTCAACTCCATCCGGGATCAAGTCCAGGTGGGAGACATAGAGATTTGCAAGATACATATGGATCTGAATGTTGCAGACCCATTGACTAAGCATCTTCCACGAGCAAAACATGATCAGCACCAAGGCTCCATGGGTGTTAGAATCATTACTGTGTGACTAGATTATTGACTCTAGTGCAAGTGGGAGACTGAAGGAAATATGCCCTAGAGGCAATAATAAAGTTATTATTTATTTCCTTATATCATGATAAATGTTTATTATTCATGCTAGAATTGTATTAACCGGAAACATAATATATGTGTGAATACATAGACAAACAGAGTGTCACTAGTATGCCTCTACTTGACTAGTAAGTTAATCAAAGATGGTTATGTTTCCTAGCCATAGACATGAGTTGTCATTTGATTAACGGGATCACATCATTAGGAGAATGATGTGATTGACTTGACCCATTCCGTTAGCTTAGCACTTGATCGTTTAGTATGTTGCTATTGCTTTCTTCATGACTTATACATGTTCCTATGACTATGAGATTATGCAACTCCCGTTTACCGGAGGAACACTTTGTGTGCTACCAAACATCACAACGTAACTAGGTGATTATAAAGGTGCTCTACAGGTGTCTCCAAAGGTACTTGTTGAGTTGGCGTATTTCGAGATTAGGATTTGTCACTCCGATTGTCGGAGAGGTATCTCTGGGCCCTCTCGGTAATGCACATCACTATAAGCCTTGCAAGCAATGTGACTAATGAGTTAGTTGCGGGATGATGCATTACGGAGCGAATAAAGAGACTTGCCGGTAACGAGATTGAACAAGGTATTGAGATACCAACGATCGAATCTCGGGCAAGTAACATACCGATGACAAAGGGAACAACGTATGTTGTTATGCGGTTTGACCGATAAAGATCTTTGTAGAATATGTAGGCGCCAATATGAGCATCCAGGTTCCGCTATTGGTTATTGACCGGAGACGTGTCTCGGTCATGTCTACATAGTTCTCGAACCCATAGGGTTCGCACGCTTAAAGTTTGGTGATGATCGGTATTATGAGTTTTTTGTGTTTTGATGTACCAAAGGTAGTTCAGAGTCCCAGATATGATCACGGACATGATAATGAGTCTCGAAATGGTTGAGATGTAAAGACCGATATATTGGACGACTATATTCAGACACCGAAAGTGTCCCGAGTGGTTTCGGATAAAAACCGGAGTACCGGGGGGTTACCGGAACCCCCCGGGGAGTTAATTGGGCCTCATGGGCCTTAGTGGGAGAAGAGGAGGGGCGGCCAGGGCAGCTGCGCGCCCCCTCCCCCTCTAGTCCGAATTGGACAAGGAGGGGGCGGTGCCCCCCTTTTTCCTTCTCCTCCCCTCTTCCTTCCTTCCCTCTCCTACTCCAACAAGGAAAAGGAGTCCTACTCCCGGTGGGAGTAGGACTCCCCCCCTAGCGCGCCCTCCTCCTGGCCGGCCGCCTCCCCCTTGCTCCTTTATATACGGGGGCAGGGGGCACCCTAGAACACACAAGTTCATCTGTTGATCTATTTCCAGCCGTGTGCGGTGCCCCCCTCCACCATATTCCACCTCGGTTATATCGTAGCGGTGCTTAGGCGAAGCCCTGCGTCGGTAGCAACATCATCACCGTCATCACGCCGTCGTGCTGACGGAACTCTCCCGTGAAGCTCTGCTGGATCGGAGTTCGCGGGATGTCATCAAGCTGAACGTGTGCTGAACTCGGAGTGTCGTACGTTCGGTACTTGGATCGGTGGAATCGTGAAGACGTACGACTACATCAACCGCGTTGTACTAATGCTTTCGCATTCGGTCTACGAGGGTACATAGACACACTCTCCCCTCTCATTGCTATACATCACCATGATCCTGAGTGTGCGTAGGAAGTTTTTTGATATTGCTATGTTCCCCAACACATTATGCTAAGCTAACGGATGGGTCTTGTCCATCACATCATTCTCCTAATGATGTGATCATGTTCATCAAATGACAACACATATCTATGGTCTGGAAACTTAACCATCTTTGATTAACGAGCTAGTCTAGTAGAGGCATACTAGGGACACTTTGTTTTGTCTATGTATTCACACATGTATCAAGTTTCCGGTTAATACAATTCTAGCATGAATAATAAACATTTATCATGATATAAGGAAATATAAATAACAAGTTTATTATTGCCTCTAGGGCATATTTCCTTCAGTCTCCCACTTGCACTAGAGTCAATAATCTAGATTACATTGTAATGATTCTAACACCCATGGAGTCTTGGTGTTGATCATGTTTTGCTCGTGGAAGAGGCTTAGTCAACGGTTCTACAACATTCAGATCCATATGTATTTTGCAAATCTCTATGTCTCCCTCCTTGACTTGATCACGGATGGAGTTGAAGTGTCTCTTGATGTGTTTGGTTCTCTTGTGAAATATGGATTCCTTCGCCAAGGTAATTGCTCCAGTATTGTCACAAAAGATTTTCATTGGACCCGATGCACTAGGTATTACACCTAGATCGGATATGAACTCCTTCATCCAGACTCCTTCATTTGTTGCTTCCAAAGCAGCTATGTACTCCGCTTCACACGTAGATCCCGCCACGATGCTTTTCTTGGAACTGCGCCAACTGACAGCTCCACCATTCAATATAAATACATATCCGGTTTGTGACTTAGAGTCATCCGGATCAGTGTCAAAGCTAGCATCAACGTAACCATTTACGACGAGCTCTTTGTCACCTCCATAAATGAGAAGCATATCCTTAGTCCTTTTCAGGTATTTCAGGATGTTCTTGACCGCTGTCTAGTGATCCACTCCTGGATTGCTTATAGCAGGGCACACATCAGGTCTGGTCTGGTACATAGCATTGCATACATGATAGAACCTATGGCTGAGGCATAGGAAATGACTTTCATTTTCTCTCTATCTTCTGAAGTGGTCGAGCATTGAGTCTGACTCAACTTCACACCTTGTAACACAGGCAAGAACCCTTTCTTTGACTGATCCATGTTAACTTCTTCAAAACTTTATCAAGGTATGTGCTTTGTAAAAGTCCAATTAAGCGTCTTGATCTATCTCTATAGATCTTGATGCCCAATATATAAGCAGCTTCACCGAGGTATTTCATTGAAAAACTCTTATTCAAGTATCCTTTATGCTATCTAGAAATTCTATATCATTTTCAATCAACAATATGTCATCCACATATAATATTAGAAACGCTACAAAGCTCCCACTCACTTTCTTGTAAATACAGGCTTCTCCGAAAGTCTGTATAAAACCATATGCTTTGATCACACTATCAAAGCGTATATTCCAACTCTGAGATGCTTGCACCAGTCCATAAGTGAATCGCTGGAGCTTGCACACTTTGTTAGCACCTTTTGGATCGACAAAACCTTCTGGTTGCATCATATACAACTCTTCTTTAAGATATCCATTAAGGAATGCAGTTTTGACATCCATTTTCCAAATTTCATAATCATAAAATGCGGCAATTGCTAACATGATTCAGACAAACTTAAGCATCTCTACATGTGAGAAAGTCTCATCGTAGTCAACTCCTTGAACTTGTCGAAAACCTTTCGCAACAAGTCGAGCTTTGTAGATAGTAACATTACCATCAGCGTCAGTCTTCTTCTTGAAGATCCATTTATTCTCTATGGCCTGCCGATCATCGGGAATGTCAACCAAAGTCCACACTTTGTTCTCTTACATGGATCCCATCTCAGATTTCATTGCCTCAAGCCATTTCGCGGAATCTGGGCTCATCATCGCTTCCTCATAGTTCGTAGGTTCGTCATGGTGTAGTAACATGACTTCCAGAACAGGATTACCGTACCACTCAGGTGCGGAACGTACTCTAGTTGACCTACGAGGTTCTATAGTAACTTGATCTGAAGTTTCATGATCATCATCATTAGCTTCCTCACTAATTGGTGTAGGCATCACAGGAACAATTTTCTGTGATGAACTATTTTCCAATTCAAGAGAAGGTACAATTACCTCATCAAGTTTTACTTTCCTCCCACTCACTTCTTTCGAGAGAAACTCCTTCTCTAGAAAGGATCCATTCATAGCAACAAATATCTTGCCTTGGATCTGTGACAGAAGGTGTACCCAACAGTTTCTTTTGGGTATCCTATGAAGACGCACTTCTCCTATTTGGGTTTGAGCTTATCAATATGAAGCTTTTTCACATAAGCATCGCAACACCAAACTTTAAGAAACGACGGCTTAGGTTTCTTGCCAAACCACAGTTCATACGGTATCGTCTCAACGGATTTAGATGGTGCCCTATTTAACGTGAATGCAACTGTCTCTAATGCATAACCCCAAAATGATAGTGGTAAATCGGTAAGAGACATCATAGATCACATCATATCTAATAAAGTATGGTTACGATGTTCGGACACACCATTACGCTATGGTGTTCCAGGTGGCGCGAGTTGCGAAACTATTCCACATTGTTTTAAATGAAGACCAAACTCGTAACTCAAATATTCGCCTCTGCGATCCGATCGTAGAAACTTTATTTTTTTTGTTACGATAATTTCCCACTTCACTCTGAAATTCTTTGAACTTTTCAAATGTTTCAGACTTGTGTTTCATTAAGTAGATATACCCATATCTGCTCAAATCATCTGTGAAGGTCAAAAAATAATGATGCCCGCCGCGAGCCTCAACACTTATCGGACCGCATACATCGGTATGTATTATTTCCAACAAGTCAGTTGCTCGCTCCATTGTTCTGGAGAACGGAGTCTTAGTCATCTTGCCCATGAGGCATGGTTCGCAAGCATCAAATGATTCATAATCAAGTGATTCCAAAAGTCCATACGCATGGAGTTTCTTCATGCCCTTTACACCAATATGACCTAAACGGTAGTGTCACAAATATGTTGCACTATCATTATCAACTTTGCATCTGTTGGCATCAATATGAATATGTGTATCACCACGATCGAGATTCAACAAAAATAGACCACTCATCAAGGGTGCATGACCATAAAAGATATTACTCATATAAATAGAACAACAATTATTCTCTGATTTAAATGAATAACCGTCTCACATCAAACAAGATCCAGATATAATGTTCATGCTCAACGCTGGCACCAAATAACAATTATTCAGGTCTAAAACTAATCCCAAAGGTAGATGTAGAGGTAGCGTGCCGACGGTGATCACATCGACCTTGGAACCATTTCCGATGCGCATCATCACCTCGTCCTTAGTCAATCTTCGTTTAATCTGTAGGCCTTGTTTCGACTTGCAAATATTAGTAATAGAACCAGTATCAAATACCAAGACGCTACTACGAGCATTACTAAGGTACACATCAATAACATGTATATCAAATATACCTTTATTCACTTTGCCATCCTTCTTATCTGCCAAATACTTGGGGTAGTTCCGCTTCCAGTGACCAGTCCCTTTGCAGTAGAAGCACTCAGTTTCAGGCTTAGGTCCAGACTTGGGCTTCTTCCCGGGAGTAGCAACTTGCTTTCCATTCTTCTTGAAGTTCCCCTTCTTTTCTTTGCCCTTTTTCTTGAAACTAGTGGTCTTGTTAACCATCAACACTTGATGTTCCTTCTTGATTTCTACCTCCGCAGCTTTGAGCATTGAGAAGAGCTCGAGAATAGTCTTCTCCAACCGTTGCATATTATAGTTCATCATGAATCCTTTGTAGCTTGGTGGCAGTGATTGAAGAACTCTGTCAATAACACTATCATCCGGAAGATTAACTCCTAGCCGAGTCAAGTGGTTATGGTATCCAGACACCCGATCATCACGTGGTGTCTCGGCACGACGAACTGTCGCAACGGTGCATACTCGGGGAGAACGCTTATACCTTGAAATTTAGTGAGGGGTCATCTTATAATGCTACCGCCGTACTAAGCAAAATAAGATGCATAAAAGATAAACATCACATGCAATCAAAATATGTGACATGATATGGACATCATCATCTTGTGCCTTTGATCGCCATCTCCAAAGCACCGTCATGATCTCCATCGTTACTGGCTTGACACCTTCATCTCCATCATAGCGTCGTGGTCGTCTCGCCAACTATTGCTTCTACAACTATCGCTAACGCATAGTGATAAAGTAAAGCAGTTACATGTCGATTGCATTTCATACAATAAAGTGACAACCAAAAGGCTCCTGCCAGTTGCCGATAACTTTTACAAAACATGATCATATCATACAACAGCATATATCACATCATGTCTTGACCATATCACATCACAGTATGCCCTGCAAAAACAAGTTAGACGTCATCTACTTTGTTGTTGCAAGTTTTACGTGGCTGCTACGGGCTTCTAGTAAGAACCGTTCTTACCTACGCATCAAAACCACAATGATGTTTTGTCAAGTTTGCTGTTTTAACCTTCAACAAGGACTGGTCGTATTCAAATTCGATTCAACTAAAGTTGGAGAAACAGACACTCGCCAGCCACCTTTATGCAAAACAAGTTGCATGTCTGTCGGTGGAACCGGTCTCATGACCGTAGTCATGGAAGGTTGGTTCGGGCCGCTTCATCCAACAATACCGAGGAATCAAAATAAGACGTTGGTGGTAAGCAATATCACTATGATCGCCCACAACTCTTTGTGTTCTACTCGTGCATATCATCTACGCATAGACCTGGCTCGGATGCCACTGTTGGGGAACGTAGCATGCAATTTCAAAAAAATTCCTACGATCACGCAAGCTCTATCTAGGAGATGCATAGCAATGAGAGGGGGAGAGTGTGTCCACGTACCCTCGTAGACAGAAAGTAGAAGCGTTAGTTTAACGCGGTTGATGTAGTCAAACGTCTTCACGATTCAACCGATCAAGTATTGAACGTACGACACCTCCGAGTTCAGCACACGTTCAGCTCGATGACGTCCCTCGAACTCTTGATCCAGCATAGTGTCGAGAGAGAGAGAGTTTCGTTAGCATGACGGCGTGGTGACGGTGATGGTGAAGTGATCCGCGCAGGGCTTGAAGTGATCCGCGCAGGGCTTCGCCTAAGCACTACGACAATATGACCAGAGGAGTAAACGATGGAGGGGGCACCGCACACGGCTAAGAACAATTGATGTGTCTTAGAGGTACCCCTGCCCCCGTATTTAAAGGAGGAGAGGGAGGAGGCCAGCCTAGGGGCGCGCCAAGTGGGGGGAACCCACTTGGAGTCCTAGTCTTATTTGCCCCCCCCTTCCTTCTATCGAAGGGGGAAAGGGGGAAGAGAGGGAGAGGAAGAAGGAAAGGGGGGTCGCGCCCCCTCCCCTTGTCCAATTCGGACTCCCCATGGGGGGCACCCCCTAGTGGGATGCCTTGCCTCTCCCCTATGGCCCATGTGGCCCATTACTCCCCCCCCCGGGGTTCCGTTAACCTCCCGATACTTCGATAAATACCCGAAACACTACGGAACCATTCCAGTGTCCAAATACTATCGTCCAATATATCAATTTTTACCTCTCGACCATTACAAGACTATTCGTCATGTCCGTGATCTCATCCGGGACTCCGAACAATCTTCGGTCACCAAAACAGATAACTCATAATACAAATCATCATCAAACGTTAAGCGTGCAGACCCTACAGGTTCAAGAACTATGTAGACATGACCGAGACACATCTCCGGTCAATAATCAATAGCGGAACCTGGATGCTCATATTGGTTCCTACATATTCTACGAAGATCTTTATCGGTCAAACCGTAATGACAATATACGTCATTCCCTTTGTCATCGGTATGTTACTTGCCCGAGATTCGATCGTCGGTATCTTCATACCTAGTTCAATCTCGTTACCGGCAAGTCTCTTTACTCATTCCATAATGCATCATCCCGTAACTAACTCATTAGTCACATTGCTTGCAAGGCTTATCATGATGTGCATTACTGAGAGGGCCCAGAGATACCTCTCCGATACTTGGAGTGACAAATCCTAATCTCGATCTATTCCAACCCAACAAACACCTTCGGAGATACCTGTAGAGCATCTTTATAATCACCCAGTTACGTTGTGACGTTTGGTAGCACACAAGGTATTCCTTCGGTACTCGGGAGTTGCATAATCTCATAGTCAAAGGAATATGTATAAGTCGTGAAGAAAGCAATAGCAATAAAACTTAACGATCATTATGCTAAGCTAACGGATGGGTCTTGTCCATCACATCATTCTCTTAATGATGTGATCCCGTTTATCAAATGACAACACATATCTATGGTCAGGAAACTTAACCGTCTTTGATTAACGAGCTAGTCTAGTAGAGGCATACTAGGAACACTTTGTTTGTCTATGTATTCACACATGTATTAAGTTTCCGGTTAATACAATTCTAGCATGAACAATAAACATTTATCATGATATAAGAAAATATAAATAACAACTTTATTATTGCCTCTAGGGCATATTTCCTTCACCTCTATTGACGGATGATATCCTTCTCGAGTTAGCCTCCTTGTTCGCTCCGGTCCTCTGATCATGGTTGAGGACTCCAATGCCTCATTGCTTGTGTGTCTGGGCTTTGTTGTTGCTCTTGAGCACCCTTGTATCTTGCCTGTGTTTTTCTCTCTTTTTCTCTTTATTGTATGGTGTCATGTTGTGTTATGTTGTGTTGTATCGCTGGTTGTAAGGGCTTTATTAATTTAAAGCCGGGCGCCACAGTCTTCTTTCTAAAAAAAGAGCGGGACGAACGAGCGAGACGAAATAGATCAAGCTCGTTGGGCTGGGTCTAGCAAGGTTGATAGAAGATCAGAAAGAAATTGCAAAAATGCCACGGTGGTATCCATGTCATTTCTTGGTTTATGGAGAAAACAAAGTAATGTGGGGCAAACAATGAAGTGCCCAACTAATAAATAATCTAGGCAAATGAGCAAACACCCCCGGTATCATGTGAAGCAATTTGTGAGGCATCCTCTGAAGATTTACTGCACATGGATCATTGTCATCCGCAGAGAAATCAATCAATATTCTTTGTCAAATGCTCGCCGTCCAACGACGATCACCCTGCCGGTGCATCCCCCTAGCCGGTGCCGGTGACTTGCACCTGCACCCGCACGCGTGACGCTGTTTACCATCCCAACCAAACCAAGCAGCCACACAACAGACACAACACAGTGCCGTCCCTTTCCCCGTGTCACTGTCACTCTCACTCGAGCCACGGAAACCGCAGCAGCAAACGGCCGCCAGCCACACACACCTCCGGCATCAATCAGGGGCTCGGTCAGTCGATGGGGCCCCTCATGGATCTCCACGGTGAAGCGACGATGACATCACCGTCGCCCCCCGCCCGGCCTCTAAACCAGCGCCCTCTGTACACCGGATAAGGCGAGAGAGAGAGAGAGAGAGAGAGAGAGAGAGAGATCCCCTGCACCCGCAGCATCCCAAGCATCACTTCATTACTCTCCATCATTCATCGCCAGCTTCCTCCTTGCTTCCTTCCTCGCATAGAAAACCCAAGCAGCGCTGGTCCCCTCCCCAGCTCTTCTTCAGCTGCTTGATCGACCAGTCAGTGCCTGGCCTCTCGCACGGAGGAAGCTGCCACATCCATCCATGGAGGCCGAGGACGACCAGCCTGCCGCCGGTTACCGGCACGGGCCGCCGTGGGTGTTCAAGGGCAGGCAAGTGCCTCCCCTCCTCTTCTTTTCTCTCCCGTTCACCATGGATGGTGTAGGTGGAGCTGGGGGCGGGCGACTGATTCTTTTGGTGTGCGTGTGCCTTGCAGCGCATTGTACCAGCTGCATTTGGTGAAGGCGGCCACGGCGCGGGCGTTCGTGCCCAAGGAGCTGCGCCTGGTGGAGGCCTTCGGCTACACGCTCGGCGGCATGTTCCTGGCGCGCTACCACGACAGCCCCGCCGGCCAGTTCGACGAGGTTCCCCTCCCTGCCTGGCCCCATTCCATCTCCTCGTTCCTCCATACGTTTTCTGACGAGCTTTGCTTCGCAGCTGGTGGTGATCGCCGGCATTGTGTGGAATCCGCCGACTTCCTGCGCGTGAGTTGCTCTTCTTCTTTTGTCCTAGTTTAATCGCTTCTAATTCCACTAGTGAGTGATTGCCTGCTTGGGGAATGCGAATAGAATCGATCAACTGGCACAACTTGCATTACAAAACAAGGAACAACGCCCACTTGATCAGTATCATCAGTTCACTGTGCCTGAGCTCCTCAGTAAACAACGCCCACTTGATCAGTTCACTGTGCTTGACCTCCACTTGTGTTAAACCAGCAACCATTAATTATCTCATCCGCTCGCTGTGCTTGCTCCCTCTGGCATGGACAACCGTGCTGCCCATCTGGAATCCATTTGGATTAACCCTCTGACTTACCCGCCGACGCCTAAGATAACTTGCTTAATTAGTGATGCGATGCCATCTATCCTCTTCAGTTTTTCTTTTCATTAAAAAAGAAAGCGGCCGTAGTTGTGCACTCTGCTGATTTGCTGTCTGAACCTGTGTAACAGGTGGGCTGCCCGGGTGCTAGTAAACAGCGCTGAAGCCTGCCGGCATGGACGCAAGGTGCCAAACTGCCAACAGTGTCCATCTATGATTCTTTCCTGGTTCAGGCCAATTCTTCTCTGCTAGTACTGCTATTTTCCTAATTACTGTCACTGTCGCTAATGCAGGAAGTAGGGCTTCCAAGCCATGTCGCGGCATTCTCACAGGTACTCACAGCACTTTTGTTCTGTCATTAGCTTTGACAAATGTTAGCTTGTAACGTGTTGTTCAAAAAAAAAAAACTTGTAACGTCAACTTTGCTCACATGGAGGATAGACCGAAGATTCTACGCTCAGAAATAAACCAAACAACTTCCTCAACATTCTCGGAATGGGTTCAGGCTTCTCCAAGCAAGAGAATTACCGGCGCATTGAGATCAAGGAGGCCTCGGGCTCATCATCAAGGCATTTGTGCAACATCAGTCTGCCTCTCAACGGTAATTTATAACTTGTTCTATGTTAAATGCATCGACCCTTATGATCTACTCCCTTTGTTCCTAAATGCAAGACGGTTTGGCAGTTCAACATTTAGAAACAGAGGTAGTATTTTACTGGAACGATTTTGAAGTCTTAATGACCACTTTACTGGAATGCATCTTACAAGGTCAAGTTACAAGCCTTATCTTACAACATGTCTTAAGAATTTCAACTCTAAAGCTCTAAAAAAAGGAACTTATAGAACTTGACCATTTTAATTCAGTGCCATCTTTTCACCTACTAATTATGCAGAAGGGTCAAGAGGATCACATAAACGCAGCAAGTGGATGGGTCCGGCAATCAAAATGTCCCTCCCAAGCTTCAGGTTAGCTTTTTTTAAACCAAACTAGAGAACCTGCATCTGCATGCTTCTCCAGAAGATAACCGCTGAAGTCCCAACCAATGCCTGCACAAGGCACCATTCTCAAAACCTGAACTGAACTTGTGCTGTGAATTTCAGCGGCCAGACAGAGGACCATCCTGAGCTTCTCAAGTACTCCTGCAAAGTAGAGTGCAGGTGGTTGCACTCCTAAATTCTCAGCATATGCCCTCTGATGCACATTGCTCTTTTTTTATGTGCCTTTCTAACCACAGGTGTGTGTGTTCTCTTGCATAGGGTGCGGCCGGTGAGTCCAGCTAAGATCTGGAGCCCTAAAACCGCTGAACCACAGGAGTGTTCTGACGGCATGAACAGCAGCACCGGATCATCGGATTCAGACGCGCAAAAACAAAGCCTCCTGGTCTTGCTATCCAGGCCCATCTTGGCTCTGGAGTTCAGCTCCCTGCGGATGCACGTCGATGCGCCGAAAATTGTCGCTCCGCACCCCAAGAAGAAGGAAGTCAGATACTCCAGTACCTGAATCTCATGCCACACCATGGTTCAGAAGACACCAGCTCTGGCCAGTAGACTTGGGCAGCATTCATCTGTTGTTCTTTCATTTGTTCATAGGTTGCAAGTAAGACTGTGCAGCTGGATACTGTGAAGCCTGCTTGCTGAATTCATTCATAGTTTGGCATAGATTGGTTTATATGAGAAACAGCAACAGGGGATACTTTTATCAGAACATTTGCAGTTACTAGTAGTAATACAAAATATGCGCGAATTAGCAGATAAGATATACACGAAAAGCAATTGTTCCAGAATTAGATTAGCATATGGTCTTCAAATTTCAGAATAACAGAGTCACTCATGCACCCAACGTCCAATCCTAACAACTACAGTAAGTGTCAAACTCTGACCTAAAACACGGCTACTCCTGAATCGGCTTCATCCCATTTCGTTGCTGCTACGCTAAGATCAGTGGTCAAAGTAGGAGAGGAGGCTGTCGATGTCGTCGAAGCCGGCAATGTGAGGCAGATCCATGGCGATGGAGGGAAGGTCCGGCAGCTCCATGAGCCCCAGGGGGAGCGGAGACATGAGGCGGCAGTCGACGTCCATCTCCTCGCTGGTTTCATCAGCAGGCGGTGGCGGCGTCCGCTGTTCCATCTTCACCGGCCCGCTCACCGGCACCGCCGCGATCGGCTCCTCGTTCGCGGCGGCGGCGGGCAGCGGCGGCGGTTGGGCACGCGCTTGCACCGGCGATCCGGCCGAGACGGCGCCGGCGTGGCTCGACGAGGACCCAGCCGTGGAGCTCGCCTCGTTGACGTTGTACGCGAGCAGAGGGAGGTGCCCCGCCGTGGTGGCAGTGGCACTGTCATCCTCGTTGCACACGACCAGTGGGAGGTCCCGCGCGGTGCCGCTGGTGCTCTCCTCGTCGTAGACGACCAGCGCGAGGTCCAGGCTCGTGGCGTCGGACGACGAGCTCGTGCCGCCGGTGCGGCGGCGGCGGCGGCTCCTCGCCTTGCGGGGTAGCTGCTTCTTCAGCGTGCTGTTCCAGTAGTTCTTGATGGCGAGGTCCGTCCTCCCGGGGAGCTCGGCGGCGATGACGGACCAGCTGTTCGATCAAATGCCGACAGGAGCAGATCAGTGAACCAGCGACGGAATGCAACAACACTCAGCACTTGCAGAAGACGAGGTTTGAAAAAATTGATCCGAGCAACAAAACAGTGCACATTTCATCTGATTATCAAGCGATCGAGACTGGAAAGCAGAGCAGTAGAAATGGGTTGGGTGCGAGGCTCACTCACCAGCTTCCTTTCTTTCTGTACATCTCGCAGATGATCCTGTCCTCGGCCGGCGTGAAGTTGCCGTGCTTCAGCCCCGGACGGAGGTAGTTCAGCCACCTTGAGCGGCAGCTCCGGCCGCAGCGCCGAAGCCCTGCGATCCACCAACAAACTTCTCTCAGGAATGATGATTCAGACACAGTAGCGAGTGATAAATGATTTGCTTAGGCGACACTTTGCCATGATCATGTCAAAAATGAGAGAGCAAATTAATTGTCTCTGTGTACTACGCTATTGGTTTTTCTGAAGGAATCGGGTGCAGACCAGCTCCTGACTGAAATATTGCTAGTATGAAACTATCCAAGCAATTGTCCGGGGATTGATCAAATTAGTACCGAGAATGCTACGAAAGAAAGGTAAGGGATCATAAAAATTGGACAAATCTCTGCAGTCTTAACTGCGCACGCATAAGGAATTGCAGTAAATAGCAGTGTTGCGTGCCTATATACTTTGATTACGCTAACACCGCCATAAGAAACGGCATAAATCATTTGCAAGCAAACAAACTACAGCCTTACAATTTAGCGACGCTTTCTGCTTATTTGAGTAGATTGATTTATCGGCATCATCAAGAACTCAAACAGATATGAATGCATGCAAGGGCAGCTGTGGAGAAGAAATCAAACCTAAAGTATTGGATAATCCCTGCCAGCTACAGCCAATGCCATACTTCTCAATGTGGTTTTTGATCAGATTGTCTTCTTCCTTGGACCACTTGCCCTTCTTCATCATGCTCCCTCTCATTGGACAGGGGTTTTTCTTGTCGCCAGGAGGGGCTTAGGATTTCAAATGAAAGGCACACGGACTTAACTTGTATAAATACCAGTACTCTTGTACTGAGAAATACCAAATGTGTGATGGATGAGTATTTGTTTATATTTACCACGTGGTAATATCTGTACCCATTCTTGTTTTATTGGTTTGTCTTGTGTTAAAACCAACTATTCCCCGTTCTCCAAGAGAGAAGAAAAGGGGGTGAACGAAAGGTGAAAGGTGAAAGTGAAAAAAAAAGTCTCCAGATGATTCCGCCGCGTGATGAGATTGTAGAAGTAAAAAGGTTTAAAAGATAATTAAGTACGGCATTAGGTGTTAAATTTGGTGTTAAGTGAGTACCGATGGTTTGAAGTTGGTTAAATGCATGCAGTGCCTTTTTTTTTTAACACTGCCTGCAGTGCTTTAGCTAAGCAAAGCTGCCATCACCACAGTAGTTTGAACTGTCAAATATAAAATTCTCTGCTGGTCTTGTCTCCTACGGTGAACTTAATTACGCTCTCCGTTGCACTTGAGAAGGGTCCAGGAATACGGGATGTCCTGTGACATGGACTAGAGAAAGTGTTAGAGATGCTCAATTTGAAGTGAAGCGATGCCTTTCAGCTCTACATTCAATTTTTCTCATTCCTGTTTTGGTAAGATTTCAGAATATTTAGCTGCATCGTAGACTGGCAAAAGTGTAGAGATGCCAAAACTGAAGTGATGCATAAAGTCTCATCTCTTTCTCTTTTTTGCGAATAAACATAAAGTCGCATCTTGTTAAAGGAGATGAAAAATTGACAAGGTATTCCACCATTTCCACAAGATAATCCACCGTGATGTATTAAAAAAAAATAGAACCTTGTTAACATCTTGGCGGTCACCGGACAGCTTACAAAATTTTAAGGCTCTATACGTCCGTGAACCCGTCCGGACGCGTCAGCGGACAGTGACCAGGCATCCCTCATTTCCCCCGTTTGTAAGCGTGGTCCTTAGCTGTTTAGCCTAAATTCATATAAAAGCATGCAACACGATGAAACTACGTAGATCAACATGCAACATATAAATGTTGGGAGTCATTGCATGGAAAACAAAAAAACTTTTATGCACACGCAATGATCTATCCATGAAGATGCATAGCAACGAGGGGGAGAGTGTGTCTACATACCCTCATAGACCGTAAGCGGAAACGTTTCGCAACGTGATTGATGTAGTCGAACTTCTTCTCACGTCAACCGATCAAGTACCAAACGAACGACACCTCCGCGTTCTGCGCACGTTCAGCTCGGTGACGTCCCTCGCCTTTTTGATCCAGCAAGACGTCGAGGTAGTAGATGAGTTCTGTCAGCATGATGGCGTGGTGACAGTAATGATGAAGTGGTCTCCACAGGACTTCGCCTAAGTACTACGAAAATATGATCGGGGGTGTAAACGGTGGAGGGGCGGCACACACGGCTAACAATTGATCTGGTGTATGCTAGCCCCCCCCCCCCCCCCCACACACACATATGGGAGGGAGAAGCAGCCATAGGAGGCGCCCAAGTAGGAGGAATCCTACTTGGAGTCCCTCCCCAAGGCGCCCCCCACCATATATAACCGAGGGGGAAGAAAAGAGGGGGGAGGGAAGGAAGTGGGAATCATAATCCACACTTTCCTTTCCCTCCCCCCTTTCCTTCTCCTCCTAGGCCGGCCCATATGGGGGGCGCACCAGTCCCTTGTGGCTGGTGTGTTTCCCCTCTTGGCCCATAAGGCCGATATCTTTTGCCGGGGTGCCCGAAACCCCTTCCGGTGACCCGATAAATACCCGGTACCCCCCGAAACACTTCCAGTGTCCGAATATCATCGTCCTATATATCAATATTTACCTCTCGACAATTTCGAGACTCCTCGTCATGTCCGTGATCTCATCCGGGACTTCGAACAACATTCGGTCACCAAATCACATAACTCATATAATACTATATCGTCATCGAACACTAAGTGTGCAGACCCTACGGTTTCGAGAACTATGTAGACATGACCGAGACACCTCTCCGGTCAATAACCAATAGCGGAACCTGGATGCACATATTGGCTCCTATATATGAAGGAAATATGCCCTAGAGGCAATAATAAAGTTATTATTTATTTCCTTATATCATGATAAATGTTCATGCTAGAATTGTATTAACCGGAAACATGATACATGTGTGAATACATAGACAAACAGAGTGTCACTAGTATGCCTCTACTTGACTAGCTCATTAATCAAAGATGGTTATGTTTCCTAGCCATAGACAAAGAGTTGTCATTTGATTAACGGGGTCACATCATTAGGAGAATGATGTGATTGACTTGACCCATTCCGTTAGCTTAACACTTGATCGTTTAGTTTGTTGTTATTGCTTTCTTCATGACTTATACATGTTCCTATGACTATGAGATTATGCAACTCCCGTTTACCGGAGGAACACTTTGAGTGCTACTAAACGTCACAACGTAATTGGGTGATTATAAAGGTGCTCTACAAGTGTCTCCAAAGGTACTTGTTGGGTTTGCGTATTTCGAGATTAGGATTTGTCACTCCGATTGTCGGAGAGGTATCTCTGTGGGCCCACTCGGTAATGCACATCACTATAAGCCTTGCACGCAATGCAACTAATGAGTTAGTTGCGGTATGATGTATTACGGAACGAGTAAAGAGACTTGCCGGTAACGAGATTGAACTAGGTATTGAGATACCGACGATCGAATCTCGGGCAAGTAACATACCGATGACAAAGGGAACAACGTATGTGGTTATGCGGTTTGACCGATAAAGATCTTCGTAGAATATGTAGGTGCCAATATGAGCATCCAGGTTCCGCTATTGGTTATTGACCGGAGACGTGTCTCGGTCATGTCTACATAGTTCTCGAACCCGTAGGGTCCGCACGCTTAAAGTTAGATGACGGTTATATTATGAGTTTATATGTTTTGATGTACCGAAGGTAGTTCGGAGTCCCGGATGTGATCACGGACATGACAAGGAGTCTCGAAATGGTCGAGACGTAAAGATTGATATATTGGACGACTATGTTTGGACACCGGAAAGGTTCCGGAAGGTTTCAGACATTTATCGGAGTATCGAGGGTTACCGGACCCCCCCCCCGGGAACTAATGGGCCTTGTTGGGCCTTAGTGGAGAGAGAGGGGCCGGCCAGGGCAAGAGGCGCGCCCCCTCCCCTTGAGTCCGAATAGGACAAGGAAAGGGGGGCGGCGCCACCCTTGCCTTTCCCCTCTCCCACTCCTTCCTTCCCCCTCCTTCTTGGATTAGGAAAGGGAGTGGCAAACCTACTTGGAGTAGGTTTCCCCCTCCTAGGGCGCGCCACCCCCTTGGCCGGCCCTCTCCTCCTCCCCCCATTATATACGGAGGAGGGGGGCACCCCATAGACACAACAATTGATCTCTTGATCTCTTACCCGTGTGCGGTGCCCCTCTCCACCATAATCCACCTCGATCATATCGTAGCGGTGCTTAGGAGAAGCCCTACGTCGGTAAAACATCATCATCGTCACCAAGCCATCGTGCTGACGTAACTCTCCCTCAACACTCGGCTGGATCAGAGTTCGAGGGACGTCATCGAGTTGAACGTGTGCAGAACTCGGAGGTGCCGTGCGTTCGGTACTTGATCGGTCGGATCGTGAAGACGTACGACTACATCAACCGCGTTGCGCTAACACTTCCGCTTTCGGTCTACGAGGGTACGTGGACACACTCTCCCCTCGCGTTGCTATGCATCACCATGATCTTGCGTGTGCATATGAATTTTTTTGAAATTACTACGTTCCCCAACAGTGGCATCCGAGTCAGGTTTTATGCGTAGATGTCATATGCACGAGTAGAACACAAGTGAGTTGTGGGCGATACAGGTCATACTGCTTACCAGTATGTCATACTTTGGTTCGGCGATATTGTTGGATGAAGCGGTCTGCATCGACATTACGCGTACGCTTACGCGAGATTGGTTCTACCGACGTGCTTTGCACACAGGTGGCTGGCGGGTGTTAGTTTCTCCAACTTTAGTTGAACAAAGTGTGGCTACGCCCGGTCCTTGAGAAGGTTAAAACAACACTAACTTGACGAACTATCGTTGTGGTTTTGATGCGTAGGTAAGAACGGTTCTTGCTCAGCCCGTAGCAGCGACGTAAAACTTTGCAGCAACAAAGTAGAGGACGTCTAACTTGTTTTTGCAGGGCATGTTGTGATGTGATATGGTCGAGGCATGATGCTATATTTTATTGTATGATATGATCATGTTTTGTAACCGAGTTATCGGCAACTGGCGGGAGCCATATGGTTGTCGCTTTTATTGTATGTAATGCAATTGCCCTGTAATGCTTTACTTTATCACTAAGCGGTAGCGATAGTCGTAGAAGCATAAGTTAGCGAGATGACAACGATGCTACGATGGAGATCAAGGTGTCGCGCCGGTGACGATGGTGATCATGACGGTGCTTCGGAGATGGAGATCACAAGCACAAAATGATGATGGCCATATCATATCACTTATATTGATTGCATGTGATGTTTATCTTTTATGCATCTTATCTTGCTTTGATTGACGGTAGCATTATAAGATAATCTCTCACTAAATTATCAAGATATAAGTGTTCTCCCTGAGTATGCACCGTTGCGAACACCACGTGATGATCTGGTGTGATAGGCTCTACGTTCAAATACAACGGGTGCAAAACAGTTGCACACGCGGAATACTCAGGTTAAACTTGACGAGCCTAGCCTATAACGGATATGGCCTCGGAACACTGAGACCGAAAGGTCGAGCGTGAATCATATAGTAGATATGATCAACATAGTGATGTTCACCATTGAAACTACTCCATCTCACATGATGATCGTACATGGTTTAGTTGATTTGGATCATGTGATCACTTAGAAGATTAGAGGGATGTCTATCTAAGTGGGAGCTCTTAAGTAATATGATTAATTTAACATAAAGTTATCATGAACTTAGTACCTGATAGTTTCTTGCTTGTCTATGTTGATTGTAGATAGATGGCTCGTGCTGTTGTTCCGTTGAATTTTAATGCGTTCCTTGAGAAAAAAAAGTTAAAAGATGATGATAGCAATTACACGGACTGGGTCCGTAACTTGAGGATTATCCTCATTGCTGCACAGAAGAATTACGTCCTGGAAGCACCGCTGGGTGCCAGGCCTGCTGCAGATGCTGCTAACAACATTAAGAACGTTTGGCAGAGTAAAGCTGATGACTACTCGATAGTTCAGTGTGCCATGCTTTACGGCTTAGAACCGGGACTTCAACGACGTTTTGAACGTCATGGAGCATATGAGATGTTCCAGGAATTGAAGTTAATATTTCAAGCAAATGCCCCGATTGAGAGATATGAAGTCTCCAATAAGTTCTATAGCTGCAAGATGGAGGAGAATAGTTCTGTCAGTGAACATATACTCAAATTGTCTGTGTATCACAATCACTTGACTCAACTGGGAGTTAATCTTCCTGTTGATAGTGTCATTGACAGAGTTCTTCAATCACTTCCACCAAGCTACAAAAGCTTCGTGATGAACTATAATATGCAAGGGATGAATAAGACAATTCCCGAGCTCTTCGCGATGCTAAAGGCTGCGGATGTAGAAATCAAGAAGGAGCATCAAGTGTTGATGGTCAATAAGACCACCAGTTTCAAGAAAAAGGGCAAAGGGAAGAAGAAGGGGAACTTCAAGAAGAACGGCAAACAAGTTGCTGCTCAAGAGAAGAAACCCAAGTCTGGACCTAAGCCTGAGACTGAGTGCTTCTACTGCAAGCAGACTGGTCACTGGAAGCGGAACTGCCCCAAGTATTTGGCGGATAAGAAGGATGGGAAGGTGACCAAAGGTATATGTGATATACATGTTATTGATGTGTACCTTACTAATGCCCGCAGTAGCACCTGGGTATTTGATACTGGTTCTGTTGCTAACATTTGCAACTCGAAACAGGGGCTACAGATTAAGCAAAGATTGGCTAAGGACGAGGTGACGATGCGCGTGGGAAATGGTTCCAAAGTCGATGTGATCGCGGTCAGCACGCTACCTCTACATCTACCTTCGGGATTAGTTTTAGACCTGAATAATTGTTATTTGGTGCCAGCGTTGAGCATGAACATTATATCTGGATCTTGTTTGATGCGAGACGGTTATTCATTTAAATCAGAGAATAATGGTTGTTCTATTATGGTCATGCACCCTCGAAGAGTGGTCTATTTTTGTTAAATCTCGATAGTAGTGATACACATATTCATAATATTGAAGCCAAAAGATGCAGAGTTGATAATGGTAGTGCAACTTATTTGTGGCACTGCCGTTTAGGTCATATCGGTGTAAAGCGCATGAAGAAACTCCATACTGATGGAATTTTGGAACCACTTGATTATGAATCACACGGTACTTGCGAACCGTGCCTCATGGGCAAGATGACTAAAACGCCATTCTCCGGAACTATGCAGCGAGCAACAGATTTGTTGGAAATCATACATACATATGTGTGTGGTCCGATGAATATTGAGGCTCGTGGTGGGTATCGTTATTTTCTCACCTTCATAGATGATTTAAGTAGATATGGGTATATCTACTTAATGAAACATAAGTCTGAAACATTTGAAAAGTTCAAAGAATTTCAGAGTGAAGTTGAAAATCATCGTAACAAGAAAATAAAATTTCTACGATCTGATCGTGGAGGAGAATATTTGAGTTACGAGTTTGGTCTTCATTTGAAACAATGCGGAATTGTTTCGCAACTCACGCCACCCGGAACACCACAGCGTAATGGTGTGTCCGAACGTCGTAATCGTACTTTACTAGATATGGTGCGATCTATGATGTCTCTTACTGATTTACCGCTATCATTTTGGGGTTATGCTTTAGAGACGGTTGCATTCACGTTAAATAGGGCACCATCGAAATCCGTTGAAACAACGCCTTATGAACTGTGGTTTGGCAAGAAACCAAAATTGTCGGTTCTTAAAGTTTGGGGCTGCGATGCTTATGTGAAAAAGCTTCAACCTGATAAGCTCGAACCCAAATCGGAGAAATGTGTCTTCATAGGATACCCAAAAGAGACTGTTGGGTACACCTTCTATCACAGATCCGAAGGCAAGACTTTTGTTACTAAATTTGGAATCTTTCTAGAGAAGGAGTTTCTCTCGAAAGAAGTGAGTGGGAGGAAAGTAGAACTTGATGAGGTAACTGTACCTGCTCTCTTATTGGAAAGTAGTTCATCATAGAAACCTGTTCCTGTGACACCTACACCAATTAGTGAGGAAGTTAATGATGATGATCATGAAACTTCAGATCAAGTTGTTACTGAACCTCGTAGGTCAACCAGAGTAAGATCCGCACCAGAGTAGTATAGTAATCCTGTTCTGGAGGTTATGTTGCTAGACCATGACGAACCTACGAACTATGAAGAAGCGATGGTGAGCCCAGATTCCGAAAAATGGCTTGAGGCCATGAAATCTGAGATGGGATCCATGTATGAGAACAAAGTGTGGACTTTGGTTGACTTGCCCGTTAATCGGCAAGCCATTGAAAATAAATGGATCTTCAAGAAGACTGACGCTGATGGTAATGTTACTGCCTATAAAGCTCGACTTGTTGCAAAAGGTTTTCGACAAGTTCAAAGGATTGACTACGATGAGACTTTCTCACCCGTAGCGATGCTTAAGTCTGTCCGAATCATGTTAGTAATTGATGCATTTTATGATTATGAAATTTGGCAAATGGATGTCAAAACTGCATTCCTGAATGGATTTCTGGAAGGAGAGTTGTATATGATGCAACCATAAGGTTTTGTCGATCCAAAGAGAGCTAACAAAGTGTGCAAGCTCCAGCGATCCATTTATGGACTGGTGCAAGCCTCTCGGAGTTGGAATAAACGTTTTGATAGTGTGATCAAAGCTTATGGTTTTATACAAGAGAGAATTCCTTATCTAACACTACCTTAATTTTTTTTGCCTTATTTGACACTGCAAAACTTTTTCTTCCTTATGTAACACCAATGCTAAAATTTGTTCCCTTTATAACATTTCCATCCATTTTGACCTCTAACGGTGTGAAATGACACCTGAGAAGACGATTTTACGCCTGATGAACTTGTGATCAAAATTCTTCCCACAGTAAAAAGCAACAATTTTTTCAAAATTTAGTTCAAAATTTGGGCAGAACCTCCCCTGTAATTTGATGCACATCCAGATCACACAATTCACATATACATATATTTCAACAAATAGTATTCAGATTTGCACATAAACATACAGGCCCCCATCCAAGTACACATATATCGCTTCCAACATATACATGTTCACATATGAGTCCAATCCCACACATACATCATAATCTACATCATATGAGCAACACAAAAGGATTGTCATCATGTCCGGGTTCGCGTACATAGTCCAAGTCCATGATATGGACTACACAAAAGTGACATAAGGTTCCCATATGAGTCCAAGTCCACACAACATGACTTGAGCAGCAACAGAAGTGACTCTAACTAAAAGAAATTAAATTTAGTTCACAAGCTAAGTCTTCTTCTACTCCTTGTGCTCATTGCGGGGCTGGCTGGGTTAGCTTTTTTGCTTCTTGTGCTCATTGCGGGGCTGTCGAATGGTGGCACCATAGGACAACTTTCATCCTTTTTAGCAAGATCCATCTTCTTCCCCTTCCCTGATCTGCACTTGTACATGTATGGCAACAGTAGTCTTAGAGCAAATAACAATATGAACTATGCATAGTATTTGACATTAAAATTCAGAATTAGCAAAGATCACCTTTTACACCCTTTTGCATTTTTCTTGTTTGTAGTCTTCAAAGTTTGGCTATGTTTCCTTTCTTCTTGGTTGTAATTTCTAAGCTTTGGCTATGGATTAGATGAATGCACACTCAGTTTTCATTTGGCACAAATCAAACTCAGTTTTCATTTGGCACAAATTAAATTCAGATTTGCTAACCTTGGTGGAAAATACATAGCGGTTGCCGGTGCTTCATCACCTCTTGGCACAATGGATGACTCGGCTGATTTGGTAGTCTTCCTCCTCTTCTTTGGTGGTTCTCTACATGAGCAATAAGAAAGTAGTTCACATGCATAGTTGATTACAAAACAGTAATGCAAGAGAGTAGTTAACATGCATAAGAAAGTAGAATGCATAGTTGATTACCTCAACTCCATCAAAGCAGCAATGTCATATTTGTTCCCCTTCTTGCACTTGTGCCAATGGTGCCCGTATTCCTTACAAATAGGGCATAAGTGCTGGCCACTTTTCCTATTTTTCTCACTACAACCCTTATGCCTCTCTGTTTGGGGCCGACCAGCTACGGCTTTTAACAAGGGTGGATGCATGAAGAATCCATGGTTAGATTTAGGCCACTGGGTCTTGTCACACATAGCAGGGATTAGTTGGCCATAAGCTGCTCTAAACTTGTCAATGGAGTAATACGAGTCCACATAATTATGTATATGTGCATTGACAAGTGATGTGATGAATGCTAGAGCATGTTTCCAAGGAAGGCCAGAAACTTGCCATTGTCTACAAGAACATGTGTTGTCATGCAAGTTGACGACAAACCTAAACCCGCTGCCTCCCAATTGAGTAACTTCAGCAACTTCTTCCGAGCTTTCTACCACCTCCAAGTTCAACTCTCTACTCTTTGCATTCAACTTCTTAATTATGTGGGGCAAAATTAAGCCAACTAACTTCTTTGCTACTTTTCTCCGGCGATTCCACATGATCATAATCATCTGCCTAAGCTTGTCCATTAAGTCGTCCAAGTTCAAAGACTTGTGGTGCTTAATCCAATTATTGAAGCACTCTGCCAGGTTGTTGGTTACATAGTCCACCTTACAAATGGTTGAGAACTGACTCCTAGTCCACAACCTAGTGTGCCATTTCCTAAGATATGCAGTTGCTGCTGGCTTTGCTGTTTCCATTGCAACCCAATTTTTCTCAAATATATATGTATTCCATGAGTAAGCAGCATTCCAAAGATGGTCATCAAATACCTTTCCGTGATACTTTTTCTTGAAGTTTGACACCAAGTGAAACATGCATTCCCTATGTTCTACTTCTGGGAAAACTTCCTTTACCCCTGTCATCACCGCCTGCCCGACATCAGTGCTTATGGCTAAACCCCTTGGTGATCCTATGGCTTGCCTAAGCAATTGCATGAACCAAATCCAGTTCTCATTTGTTTCAGAATCAAAAATTCCAAAACAAAGTGGATACATCCAATTATGGCCATCTACAGCGGTAGCACTAGCCAGCTGCCCCTTGAACCTGCCTGTTAAGAATGTGCTATCTACTGCCAAATATGGCCTGCACCCACCAAGGAATCCGTCTATGCAAGGTTTCAAAGCAAAGAAGAACCTTCTAAACCTGATTTTTCCTTTTATAATGTAATGATCAATCTGAACTATGCTACCAGGGCAAGTGGTTTCAACTTGTGCTTTAAACCTATACAAATTGTCAAAGCTGCTATCCCAATCACCATAAAATTCTTTCAGAGCTAGCTTCTTACCCATATATACTCTCTTGTAGTGGAGGTCAACCTTGTGGTGTTCTTTAATCTTCTTCTGCAATGCCTTCGCTCCGAGAGTTGCATCTTCAATCAGCCAATCCTTCACCTTATCACATACCCAATGCTTGGTTCCATTCTTCGTCTTCTTTTTCCTTCTTGTACTAGAGCAATCATGATCACATGGGTTTTTCTTCACCTTCAAAAGAGAAAACAGATGTAATTAGCTAAAAATACTTAACAATTATGCAAGAAATGTTCGCAAATGGGTAAAGTTAAACAATTACCATTACGGTACACTTATCTTCTGTTGTAGAAGCATGTATCCTCCAGGGACAATTATCTGCATCCCGTCTTGAACAATAGCCCCTAAACCGATGACGGGTACTATACTCGGTGTTATACTCAAATTCACGTTTGATTGCATGCTGAGAAAGTGCCAACTTGAACTCTTTCATGCTGGGATATGTAAAGCCTTTTGTCATTGGAGGGTCTAATTTGTCATACTCTACATGTGGAGTATGCTCTGCCTCATGCAACTCCTCATCCTCCTCTACTTCAACCTCCTCTACTTCATCATCCTCTACTTCACTCTCAGCCTCACTATCATCCTCACAAATATAGTCTTTGTCCTTCTCTTTATTAGGACAAAGAACCACATTTAAGGGAATAGGTTCATCCACTTCATACATATTCTCCTCATCAACACCAACATGCTCATTCTCAGGTCTTGGGTTGCGAAGGTAAGTATCATCCTCTTGTTCTACATTTTTATTAGGTTGGCTATGCGCATCACTATGCCACTCGGTGATAGGCTCATACGGTTCAGACGGATCACAATATGCAATGATCATACGCACCACCTTTGTCTCCGAGTGTTTCTCAAACATAAGCATTAAATCTTGGTCACATTTTACTTCTGGACAGATTTTTAGAGCATCATCATAGTACTGCACATGTGCAACTTCCAAATAACGCGGAGAGTACTGCTCTACAATTGATTCAATGAAATCCTTATAGTTTGTCAAGTCACAATCAATGATCTTCTCGAAACAGAAACATCGGATGTCTTTTCGAGCTTTTTTTTGTTGCCAAACAATTCAATTTTTATCAAATAACTTGAATTTGGATCCATCCTGTGAATTCAAGAGACAATTAAGTGAAGAAACTATGCATGAGTATTGCTAGATAGTTCTGATCATTGCTAGTGGTACAAACATCATACAAATCCATTAAGTGCCATGAACTTACCCATCTGGACACGCCCATGTAGCGGAGGCCAACCGAGCTGCACCCTGGCCTGACCCTGCAGCTGCTGCTGAGGCCGATTCAGCAGCGTATTGGCCTGAGCCTACAGCTGCTGTCGAGCCCGAACCAGCCATGCCTTGGCCTGAGCCTCCAGCCACGTTGACGGTTGAGCCCTCAGCCCATGCCCTGCCCTGGCCCGTGATTGCTGCAGCCGAGACACCGCCTCCTGCCGAAGCCGTGCGCTGACCCGGCCCCTCCGCAACCGTAGCCGCGCGCTGGCCCGACCCCTCCGGACCACCGCTGTCGCCAAGGCTCGCCATCGCCGGATCCGCGGGGGCGCCAAGGTCGGACCCCTCCGCCGCCGCGCACTGGCTTTCCTCCGCAGCGCCTTCCCCATCCTCAGCACCACCGCCATCCATGACGCCGAATCTCTGCCGCCGCTAGCAGGTTCACCGCCGTCGCCGCCGCCCGCAATCGCTAGGGTTTGAGAAAGGGGAAGCGGGGAAGGGGATGTGGATCGCGAGAGAGATGCCCGGTTCGGTTCGGTCCTGTTGTGTTTTCTTTTTTTTCATGCTTATGGACAGGGGCATTTTTGTCCAGCTAAAGAAAACTGACATCACTTCATGCCTGTTTTAACGGTGTTAGCTAACAGAACTGACGGGAGTATTAGATAGGGGAAATTTTTTAATACATGATGTTAGATAAGGAAGAAGAAAATTTCCAGTGTTAAATAAGGAATCAATATTTAAAATAGTGTTATATAAGGAATTTTCTCTTTATACAAACTTTTGGAGAAGCCTGTATTTACAAGAAAGTGAGTGGGAGCTCTGTAGCATTTCTGATATTATATGTGGATGACATATTGTTGATTGGAAATGATATAGAATTTCTGGATAGCATAAAAGGATATCTGAATAAGAGTTTTTCAATGAAAGATCTCGGAGAAGCTGCTTATATATTGGGCATCAAGATCTATAGAGATAGATCGAGACACTTAATTGGACTTTCACAAAGCACATACCTTGACAAAGTTTTGAAGAAGTTCAAAATGGATCAAGCAAATAAAGGGTTCTTGCCTGTGTTACAAGGTGTGAAGTTGAGTAAGACTCAATGTTCGACCACTGCAGAAGATAGAGAGAAAATGAAAGATGTTCCCTATGCTTCAGCCATAGGCTCTGTCATGCAATGTTGTCTACCAGACCTAATGTGTGACTTGCTATTAGTTTAGCAGGGAGGTACCAAAGTAATCCAGGAGTGGATCACTGGACAACAGTCAAGAACATCCTGAAATACCTGAAAAGGACGAAGGATATGTTTCTCATTTATGGAGGTGACAAAGAACTCGTCGTAAATGGTTACGTCGATGCAAGCTTTGACACTGATCCGGACAATTCGAAATCGCAAACCAGATACGTGTTTTTTAAACGGTGGGGCTGTCAGTTGGTGCAGTTCTAAACAAAGCATCGTAGCAGGATCTACATGTGAAGCGGAGTACATAGCTGCTTCGGAAGCAGCAGATGAAGGAGTCTGGATGAAGGAGTTCATATCCGATCTAGGTGTCATAACTAGTGCATCGGGTCCAATGAAAATCTTTTGTGACAATACTAGTAAAATTGCTTTGGCAAAGGAATCCAGATTTCACAAGAGAACCAAGCACATCAAGAGACGCTTCAACTCCATCCGGGATCAAGTCCAGGTGGGAGACATAGAGATTTGCAAGATACATACGGATCTGAATGTTGCAGACCCATTGACTAATTCTCTTCCATGAGCAAAACATGATCAGCACCAAGGCTCCATGGGTGTTAGAATCATTACTGTGTAATCTAGATTATTGACTCTAGTGCAAGTGGGAGACTGAAGGAAATATGCCCTAGAGGCAATAATAAAGTTATTATTTATTTCCTAATATCATGATAAATGTTTATTATTCATGCTAGAATTGTATTAACCGGAAACATGATACATGTGTGAATACATAGACAAACAGAGTGTCACTAGTATGCCTCTACTTGACTAGCTCGTTAATCAAAGATGGTTATGTTTCCTAGCCATAGATAAAGAGTTGTCATTTGATTAACGGGGTCATGTAGCGACCAGACCTCAAACGGTCTAATCTCTGTGCTCCGGTGTCATCCCTGGATCAGTAATGCTGACACCACACAGTACTTGAAGGATTTATAACAGAGTAGCAATCACACACTTATTACATTGAGTGTCTCCAAAGATAACTTATTACAATAAAAATGGCTTAAGGCCATCCAATAACGATAACAGCGGAAGGCTTGGAAGATAAGTGAGTCCATCAACTCCAACAGCATCACTGAGTATAGAACCACGACCTAAAACTCCTTAATCGTCGTCTGAAAAGTCTGCAACATTAACGTTGCAGCCCGAAAACGGGTCAGCACATGGAATATGCTGGCAATGTAACACATAGAGAATAATGGAATGAAACAGCTATACTATATGCATATTTGGCTGGTGGAAAGCTCTATGGTTACAGTTTGCGTAAAGCCAATTTTTCCCTACTGCAAAGGAATAAATTTATTTAACTATTATGGTGGTTGTTAAACATTGAGAATGGTTGACAACATTCTCAATCCCAATTAAACATCATCATTAAACAAACCCAACAAAATTAATCTTTAGAGTAACATGTTGAGATTCACATGATAATCTAGGTACTAGATACTCAAGATGTCCATAACCGGGGACATGGCTAACCATGATTAGTTTATACACTCTGCAGAGGTTTGCGCACTTTTCCCCACAAGACTCGATCGCCTCCGTTTGGTTTCTCGCACTACACGGTGTTTGAGAAACGGATGACCGAGACATAGTCTTTCAGAAGCGCTAGCACCTTACGATGGGTAGACCGTACCACCTACATCCCCTACATCTGCTAGTCTACCACTGTAAGAGTTCGCACGACTTAGTCAACTATGCTAGAGCCCATAATAGCTTGTGGCTGCACACGGAAGTTTCTAGCATGAATAATCTCATGATCCCTTTGAGCCTGGGTGGCGGTCCAAAATAAAACAGGCAATCCTGGAATACCCAGGTGCCTCAATCCACCCAGATGTGTGTTTAGGTTGCCACCTTAAGTAAACCATTAACTAACAAAGCTCACATCTGTCATGGATACACTCACCCAATCCACGTCTACTAGCATAGCATAGCAATAATAAGCAAATGTAGAAGTAACTCCCAAAGGTTTGATAATTAGATAGGTAATAGGTACTACCTCAACTACTTCCCAAACCCACAATTTAATTAGATCCTAATCATGAAATGTGTAAGGATTGATCTAATGCAATAAAACTGGGTAGTAGGAGCCTAGGAGGTATGATCAAAGTGTTACTTGCCTTGCTGATGATCCGGGAAACCTAGCGATTCGAAGTAACAAGCGGCGCACTCCGGGTACTCTATCGCAAACAAACAAGCACACAATAAGTACTCAACTAATGCACAGGTAAAACTCAAATAAGAGATTTAACCAGAAAGTTCAACTTAAGAACTCCGGTTGGCAAAAAGAATCGAATTGAAAGAAGCAACGAAAGACAAACGGCAAAAGAAACAGGCTTCGTTTACTATTCTGGATCTAAGGCAATTTTTACAGAAGCAAAAACTTGTTTAAGTTGGTTAAACGGAAAGAGGGCTTCGAGACGAAACTCCAGGCGCTTGAATCGCCTGATTCCGACAAACGAGCGAAAAGATAAACTAAAACGAAAATCGGATCAGAAATCGCGATCAGAAAATCGTGGATTTAATCCGAGAAAAAGAAAAACGACGAACAGTTTAACAAACGAACGTTCGTTAACTGAATATAAATGAAGAGTGCGTCCGTTAAAATGAACGAACGAGCGAACACTCGCTAATTAGCCTAAACCGGGAAAAAACCGATCTAAAGAAAAAACGAAACAAAAAAACCGACAAAAACTGAACGGTTTTTCCGGGGAAACCGGTGGCGGGATCAAGGTAAACCTCGGGCGGCGGGACGGCGGCGGCGGCTCCGGCGAGGCGGCGGGGTCCTGCGGGGTGGCAGTGGCGGGCGGCGGCGTCGGGCGCGGCGGCGGGCGCGGGGTTCGAGGCGGGGCGGCTAGGATTTCGGCCCGGGGTGGGCCGGCGGCTTATAAAGGCTGGGTCCGGGGGAGTCCGGGCCTAGCACAGCCCGTAGGTCGGTTCGGACGTTTTTTTAAAAAAAACTTGTGCTCGGAAAAAAAACAAAAGGACTACTAAACGGACTCCAAAAATCCCGAAATAAATTTTCCCCGGCTTCTAAAATAAAGCCGCACAGGATGAACATTTATTTGGGGCCTAAATGAAAATTTGGAAAACACGCATTTTTCCTAAATTCAGATAAAATAGCAAATAAAACCAAATAAAATCTTATTTGATTTTTTTATTAAATCCTCAATATTTCATTATTTTGGGAAAGTCATTTTATTCCCTCTCTCATATTTTTGTAATAGAAATAATTGAAGTTAAAATTAATAAAATCAAATGATCCTATTTTCAAAATTTAAGACAACTCAAATATGAAAATAAGGAAATCCCCAACTCTCTCTGAAGGTCCTTGAGTTGCGAAAAATTTCTAGGATCAACCAAAATGCAATAAATATGATATGCAATGATGTCTAGTGTATAACATTCCAAATTGAAAATTTGGGATGTTACAGGTCACATCATTAGGAGAATGATGTGATTGACTTGACCCATTCCGTTAGCTTAGCACTTGATCGTTTAGTTTGTTGCTATTGCTTTCTTCATGACTTATACGTGTTCCTATGACTATGAGATTGTGCAACTCCCGTTTACCGGAGGAACACTTTGAGTTCTACTAAACGTCGCAACGTAATTGGGTGATTATAAAGGTGCTCTACAAGTGTCTCCAAAGGTACTTGTTGGGTTGGCGTATTTCGAGATTAGGATTTGTCACTCCGATTGTCGTAGAGGTATCTCTCTAGGCCCAGTCGGTAATGCACATCACTATAAGCCTTGCAAGCAATGCAACTAATGAGTTAGTTGCGGGATGATGTATTACGGAACGAGTAAAGAGACTTGCCAGTAACGAGATTGAACTAAGTATTGAGATACCGACGATCGATTCTCGGGTAAGTAACATACCGATGACAAAGGGAACAACGTATGTTGTTATGCGGTTTGACCAATAAAGATCTTTGTAGAATATGTAGGAGCCAATATGAGCATCCAGGTTCCGCTATTGGTTATTGACCGGAGACGTGTCTTGGTCATGTCTACATAGTTCTCGAACCCGTAGGGTCCGCATGCTTAAAGTTAGATGACGGTTATATTATGAGTTTATATGTTTTGATGTACTGAAGGTAGTTCAGAATCCCGGATGTGATCACGGATATGATGAGGAGTCTTGAAATCGTCGAGACGTAAAGATCGATATATTGGACGACTATGTTTGGACATCGGAAAGGTTCCGGAAGGTTTCGGACATTTATCGGAGTATCGAGGGTTACTGGAACCCCCTCGGGAACTAATGGGCCTTGTTGGGCCTTAGTGGAGACAGAGAGGGGCCGGCCAGGGCAAGAGGCGCGCCCCCTCCCCTTGAGTCCAAATAGGACAAGGAAAGGGGGGGGCCCTTGCCTTTCCGCTCTCCGACTCCTTCCTCCCCCCTCCTTCTTGGATTAGAAAAGGGAGGGGCAAACCTACTTGGAGTAGGTTTCCCCCTCCTAGGGCGCGCCACCCCCTTGGCCAGCCCTCTCCTCCTCCCCCCTTTATATACGGAGGAGGGGGGCACCCCATAGACACAACAATTGATCTCTTGACTCTTAGCCGTGTGCGGTGCCCCTCTCCACCATAATCCACCTCGATCATATCGTAGCAGTTCTTAGGCGAAGCCCTGCGTCGGTAGAACATCATCATCGTCACCACGCCGTCGTGCTGACGTAACTCTCCCTCAACACTCGGCTGGATCGGAGTTCGAGGGACGTCATCGAGTTGAATGTGTGCAGAACTCGGAGGTGTCGTGCGTTCGGTACTTGATCGGTCGGATCGTGAAGACGTACGACTACATCAACCGCGTTGTGCTAACGCTTCCGCTTTTGTTCTACGAGGGTACGTGGACACACTCTCCCCTCTCATTGCTATGCATCACCCTGATTTTGCGTGTGCGTAGGATTTTTTTTGAAATTACTACGTTCCCCAACAGTGGCATCCGATCCAGGTTTTATGCGTAGATGTCATATGCACGAGTAGAACACAAGTGAGTTGTGGGCGATACAAGTCATACTGCTTACCAGCATGTCATACTTTGGTTCGGTGGTATTGTTGGATGAAGCGGTCCAGACCGACATTACGCGTACGCTTATGCGAGACTGGTTCTACCGATGTGCTTTGCACACAGGTGGCTGGCGGGTGTTAGTTTCTCCAACTTTAGTTGAATCAAGTGTGGCTATGCCCGGTCCTTGAGAAGGTTAAAACAGCACTAACTTGACGAACTATCGTTGTGGTTTTAATGCGTAGGTAAGAACGGTTCTTGCTCAGCCCGTAGCAGCGACGTAAAACTTTGCAACAACAAAGTAGAGGACGTCTAACTTGTTTTTGTAGGGCATGTTGTGATGTGATATGGTCGAGGCATGATGCTATATTTTATTATATGAGATGATCATGTTTGTAACCGAGTTATCGGCAACTGGCAGGAGCCATATGGTTGTCGCTTTATTGTATGTAATGCAATCGCCCTGCAATGCTTTACTTTATCACTAAGAGGTAGCGATAGTCGTAGAAGCATAAGTTAGCGAGACGACAACGATGCTACGATGGAGATCAAGGTGTCGCACTGGTGACGATGGTGATCATGACGGTGCTTCAGAGATGGAGATCACAAGCACAAAATGATGATGGCCATATCATATCACTTATATTGATTGCATGTGATGTTTATCTTTTATGCATCTTATCTTGCTTTGATTGACGGTAGCATTATAAGATAATATCTCACTAAATTATCAAGATATAAGTGTTCTCCCTGAGTATGCACCATTGCGAAAGTTCTTCGTGCTGAGACACCACGTGATGATCGGGTGTGATAGGCTCTATGTTCAAATACAACGGGTGCAAAACATTTGCACACGCGGAATACTCAGGTTAAACTTGACGAGCCTAGCATATAACAGATATGGCCTCGGAACACTGAGACCGAAAGGTCGAGCGTGAATCATATAGTAGATATGATCAACATAGTGATGTTCACCATTGAAATTACTCCATCTCACGTGATGATCGTACATGGTTTAGTTTATTTGGATCACGTGATCACTTAGAAGATTAGAGGGATGTCTATCTAAGTGGGCGCTCTTAAGTAATATGATTAATTTAACTTAAATTTATCATGAACTTAGTACCTAATAGTTTCTTGCTTGTCTATGCTGATTGTAGATAGATGGCTCGTGCTGTTGTTCCGTTGAATTTTAATGTGTTCCTTGAGAAAGCAAAGTCGAAAGATGATGGTAGCAATTACACGGACTAGGTCCGTAACTTGAGGATTATCCTCATTGCTGCACAGAAGAATTACGTCCTGGAAGCACCGCTGGGTGCCAGGCCTGCTGCAGATGCTGCTGACAACGTTAAGAACGTTTGGCAGAGTAAAGCTGATGACTACTCGATAGTTCCGTGTGCCATGCTTTACGGCTTAGAACCGGGACTTCAACGACGTTTTGAACGTCATGGAGCATATGAGATGTTCCAGGAATTGAAGTTAATATTTCAAGAAAATGCCCTGATTGAGAGATATGAAGTCTCCAATAAGTTCTATAGCTTCAAGATGGAGGAGAATAGTTCTATCAGTGAACATATACTCAAAATGTCTGGGTATCATAATCACTTGACTCAACTGGGAGTTAATCTTCCTATTGATAGTGTCATTGACAGAGTTCTTCAATCACTGCCACCAAGCTACAAAAGCTTCGTGATGAACTATAATATGCAAGGGATGAATAAGACAATTCTCGAGCTCTTCATGATGCTAAAGGTTGCGGATGTAGAAATCAAGAAGGAGCATCAAGTGTTGATGGTCAATAAGACCACCAGTTTCAAGAAAAAGGCAAAGGGAAGAAGAAGGGGAACTTCAAGAAGAACGGCAAACAAGTTGCTTGTCAAGAGAAGAAACCCAAGTCTGGACCTAAGCCTGAGACTGGGTGCTTCTACTACAAGCAGACTGGTCACTGGAAGCAGAACTGCCCCAAGTATTTGGCGGATAAGAAGGATGGCAAGGTGAACAAAGGTATATGTGAGATACATGTTATTGATGTGTACCTTACTAATGCTCACAGTAGCACCTGGGTATTTGATATTGGTTCTGTTGCTAACATTTGCAACTCAAAACAGGGGCTAGGGATTAAGCAAAGATTGGCTAAGGACGAGGTGACGATGCGCGTGGGAAATGGTTCCAAAGTCGATGTGATCGCGGTCGGCACGCTACCTCTACATCTACCTTCGGGATTAGTTTTAGACCTGAATAATTGTTATTTGGTGCCAGCGTTGAGCATGAACATTATATCTGGATCTTGTTTGATGCGAGACGGTTATTCATTTAAATCAGAGAACAATGGTTGTTCTATTAATATCAGTAATATCTTTTATGGTCATGCACTCTTGAAGAGTGGTCTATTTTTGTTAAATCTCGATAGTAGTGATACACATATTCATAATATTGAAACCAAAAGATGCATAGTTGATAATGATAGTGCAACTTATATGTGGCACTGCCGTTTAGGTCATATCGGTGTAAAGCGCATGAAGAAACTCCATACTGATGGAATTTTGGAACCACTTGATTATGAATCACTCGGTACTTGCGAACCGTGCCTCATGGGCAAGATGACTAAAACGCCGTTCTCCAGAACTATGGAGCGAGTAACAGATTTGTTGGAAATCATACATACAGATGTGTGTGGTCCGATGAATATTGACGCTCGCAGCGGGTATCGTTATTTTCTCACCTTCACAGATGATTTAAGCAGATATGGGTATATCTACTTAATGAAACATAAGTCTGAAACATTTGAAATGTTCAAAGAATTTTAGAATGAAGTCGAAAATCATCGTAACAAGAAAATAAAATTTCTATGATCTGATCGTGGAGGAGAATATTTGATTTACGAGTTTGGTCTTCATTTGAAACAATGCGGAATAGTTTCGCAACTCACGCCACCCGGAACACCACAGTGTAATGGTGTGTCCGAACGTCGTAATCATACTTTACTAGATGTGGTGCGATCTATGATGTCTCTTACTGATTTACCGCTATCATTTTGGGGTTATGCTTTAGAGACGGTTGCATTCACGTTAAATAGGGCACCATCGAAATCTGTTGAAACGATGCCTTATGAACTATGGTTTGGCAAGAAACCAAAGTTGTCGTTTCTTAAAGTTTGGGGCTGTGATGCTTATGTGAAAAAGCTTCAACCTGATAAGCTCGAACCCAAATCGAAGAAATATGTCTTCATAGGATACCCAAAAGAGACCGTTGGGTACACCTTCTATCATAGATCCGAAGGCAAGACTTTTGTTGCTAAATTTGGAATCTTTCTAGAGAAGGAGTTTCTCTCGAAAGAAGTGAGTGGGAGGAAAGTAGAACTTGATGAGGTAACTGTACCTGCTCCCTTATTGGAAAGTAGTTCATCACAGAAACTAGTTCTTGTGACACCTACACCAATTAGTGAGGAAGTTAATGATGATGATCATGAAACTTCAGATCAAGTTGTTACTGAACCTCGTAGGTCAACCAGAGTAAGATCGGCACCAGAGTGGTACGGTAATCCTGTTCTTGAGGTTATGTTGCTAGACCATGACGAACCTACAAACTATGAAGAAGCGATGGTGAGCCCAGATTCCGCAAAATGGCTCGAGGCCATGAAATCTGAGATGGGATCCATGTATGAGAACAAAGTGTGGACTTTGGTTGACTTGCCCGTTGATCGGCAAGCCATTGAAAATACATGGATCTTCAAGAAGAAGACTGCCGTTGATGGTAATGTTACTGTCTATAAAGCTCGACTTGTTGCAAAAGGTTTTTGACAAGTTCAAGGGATTGACTATGATGAGACTTTCTCACCCGTAGCGATGCTTAAGTCTATCCGAATCATGTTAGTAATTGATGCATTTTATGATTATGAAATTTGGCAAATGGATGTCAAAACTGCATTCCTGAATGGATTTCTGGAAGAAGAGTTGTATATGATGCAACCATAAGGTTTTGTCGATCCAAAGGGAGCTAACAAAGTGTGCAAGCTCCAGTGATCCATTTATGGACTGGTGCAAGCCTCTCGGAGTTGGAATAAACGTTTTGATAGTGTGATCAAAGCTTATGGTTTTATACAGACTTTTGGAGAAGCCTGTATTTACAAGAAAGTGAGTGGGAGCTCTGTAGCATTTCTGATATTATATGTGGATGACATATTGTTGATTGGAAATGATATAGAATTTTTGGATAGCATAAAAGGATATCTGAATAAGAGTTTTTCAATGAAAGATCTCGAAGAAGCTGCTTGTATATTGGGCATCAAGATCTATAGAGATAGATCGAGACACTTAATTGGACTTTCACAAAGCACATACCTTGACAAAGTTTTGAAGAAGTTCAAAATGGATCAAGCAAAGAAAGGGTTCTTGCCTGTGTTACAAGGTGTGAAGTTGAGTAAGACTCAATGTTCGACCACTGCAGAAGATAGAGAGAAAATGAAAGATGTTCCCTATGCTTCAGCCATAGGCTCTGTCATGCAATGTTGTGTACCAGACCTGATGTGTGCCTTGCTATTAGTTTAGCAGGGAGGTACCAAAGTAATCCAGGAGTGGATCACTGGACAGCGGTCAAGAACATCCTGAAATACCTGAAAAGGACGAAGGATATGTTTCTCATTTATGGAGGTGACAAAGAACTCGTCGTAAATGGTTACATCGATGCAAGCTTTGACACTGATCCGGACGATTCTAAATCGCAAACCGGATACGTGTTTTTTAAACGGTGGGGCTGTCAGTTGGTGCAGTTCTAAACAAAGCATCGTAGCAGGATCTACATGTGAAGCGGAGTACATAGCTGCTTCGGAAGCAGTAGATGAAGGAGTTCATATCCGATCTAGGTACAATACTGGTGCAATTGCTTTGGCAAAGGAATCCAGATTTCACAAGAGAACCAAGCACATCAAGAGATGCTTCAACTCCATCCGGGATCAAGTCCAGGTGGGAGACATAGAGATTTGCAAGATACATACGGATCTGAATGTTGCAGACCCATTGACTAAGCCTCTTCCATGAGCAAGACATGATCAACACCAAGGCTCCATGGGTGTTAGAATCATTACTGTGTAATCTAGATTATTGACTCTAGTGCAAGTGGGAGACTGAAGGAAATATGACCTAGAGGCAATAATAAAGTTATTATTTATTTCCTTATATCATGATAAATGTTTATTATTCATGCTAGAATTGTATTAACCGGAAACATGATACATGTGTGAATACATAGACAAACAGAGTGTCACTAGTATGCCTCTACTTGACTAGCTCGTTAATCAAAGATGGTTATGTTTCCTAGCCATAGACAAAGAGTTGTCATTTGATTAACGGGGTCACATCATTAGGAGAATGATGTGATTGACTTGACCCATTACGTTAGCTTAGCACTTGATCGTTTAGTTTGTTGCTATTGCTTTCTTCATGACTTATACATGTTCCTATGACTATGAGATTATGCAACTCCTGTTTACCGGATGAACACTTTGTGTGCTACCAAACGCCACAACGTAATTGGGTGATTATAAAGGTGCTCTACAGGTGTCTCCAAAGGTACTTGTTGGGTTGGCGTATTTCGAGATTAGGATTTGTCACTCCGATTGTCGGAGAGGTATCTCTCTGGGCCCACTCGGTAATACACATCACTATAGGCCTTGCAAGCAATGCAACTAATGAGTTAGTTGCGGGATGATGTATTACGAACGAGTAAAGAGACTTGCCAGTAATGAGATTTCACTAGGTATTGAGATACCGACGAGCGAATCGCGGGCAAGTAACATACCGATGACAAAGGGAACAACGTATGTTGTTATGCGTTTGACCGATAAAGATCTTCGTAGAATATGTAGGAGCCAATATGAGCATCCAGGTTCCGCTATTGGTTATTGACCGGAGACGTGTCTTGGTCATGTCTACATAGTTCTCGAACCCGTAGGGTCCGCATGCTTAAAGTTAGATGACGGTTATATTATGAGTTTATATGTTTTGATGTACCAAAGGTAGTTCAGAGTCCCGGATGTGATCACGGACATGACGGTATTTGTTTATGTATTCACACATGTATTTAAGTTTCTGATCAATACAATTCTAGCATGAATAATAAACCTTTACCATGAATAAGGAAATACAAAATTGTTGGGGAACGTAGTATTTCAAAAAATTTGCCTACGATCATGCAAGATCTATCTAGGAGAAGCATAGCAACGAGCGGGAAGAGTGTGTCCATGTACCCTCGTAGACCGAAAGCGGAAGCGTTTAGTAACGCGGTTGATGTAGTTGAACGTCTTCACGATCCAACTGATCAAGTAGCGAACGCATGGCACCTCCGCGATCTGCACACGTTCAGCTCGATGACGTCCCTCGGACTCTTGATCCAGTTGAGGCCGAGGGAGAGTTCCGTCAGCACGACGGCGTGGTGACGGTGATGATGAAGTTACCGGTGCAGGGATTCGGCTAAGCACTACGACAATATAACCGAGGTGTGTAACTATGGAGGAGGGCACCACACACGGCTAAGAGAAACTTTGGTGTGCCTTTGGGGTGCCCCCTGCCCATGTATATAAAGGAGGGAGGAGGAGGCCGGCCTAGGAGGGGAGCGCCTATAGGGGGAGTCCAACTAGGATTCCCAATCCTAGTTGGAGTCCCCTTCCTTTTCCAAGAGGGGAGAGAGGGAAGGAGTAGGAGAGGGAGAAGGAAAGAGAGGGGGGCTGAGGGAGTCCTGGATTAGGGGGTCTCCGGACAGCCGGACTATATCCTTTGGCCGGACTGTTGGACTATGAAGATACAAGATTGAAGACTTCATCTCGTGTCCGGATGAGACTCTACTTGGCGTGGAAGGCAAGCTTGGCAATACGGATATGCATATCTCCTCCTTTGTAACCGACCTTGTGTAACCCTAGCCCTCTCCGGTGTCTATATAAACCGGAGGGTTTTAGTCCGTAGGACAACACACAATCATACCATAGGCTAGCTTCTAGGGTTTAGCCTCTCTGATCTCGTGGTAGATCTACTCTTGTACTACCCATATCATCAATATTAATCAAGCAGGACGTAGGGTTTTACCTCCATCAAGAGGGCTCGAACCTAGGTAAAACTTCGTGTCCCCCGCATCCTGTTACCATCCGCCTAGACACACAGTTCAGGACCCCCTACCCGAGATCCGCCGGTTTTGACACCGACATTGGTGCTTTCATTGAGATTTCCTTTGTGTCGTCGCCGTTAGGCTTGATGGCCCCTTCTATCATCGATAGTGATGCAGTCCAGGGTGAGACTTTCCTCCCCGAACAGATTTTTGTATTCGGTGGCTTTGCACTGCGGGTCAATTCGCTTGGCCATCTGGAGCAGATTGAAAGCTACACCCCTGGCCATCAGGTCAGGTTCAGAAGCTTAAACTACACGGCTGATATCCGCGGAGACTTGATCTTCGACGGATTCGAGCATCTGCCTTGTGCGTCACGCGATCATGATGAGTACGATTTAGCTCTACCATCAGACAGTGTTCAGGAGATCGCACCGGCTGCCGCTCCGACCTTTAATTCAAAGCCAGTTGCGCCTTCCATGGACGGGTGGATGGACCCCGCCATGGAGGCCTTACCCTCAGCGACAATCGAGCCAAACATCGACCTTACCCTGCACGAGAGCCGTGTTGCTAAACTGCCGGATTCTTCTCCGGCCACAGACTCCGAACCGCCTGCGCCCGTTCCTAGCGAATCCGATTGGGCACCGATCATGGAGTTTACCTCCGCGGATATTTTCAGCACTCGCCCCTTGGCGACATACTGAACTCATTAAGGTTTCTCTCCTTGTCAGGAGAATCCTGGCCGAACTATGTCCGGCAGGATTGGGATGCGGATAAAATTCACCGCCCACCCACCACCCACTTAGTAGCCACTGTCGATGACCTAACCGACATGCTCGACTTCGACTCCGAAGACATCGACGGTATGGACGATGATGCAGGAGACGAATAGGAACCACTGCCCACAGGGCACCGGACGCCCACTTCATCACATGACGTATACATGGTCGACACACTAAAAGAAAACGACGACGAGGAACAGAAGGACGCAACAAAGGGTTGTCCCCTCGAGAAGCAGTCAAAGCGGCGGCGTAAGCACTGCTCCCAATCCCGCCTCGGCAGAAATAACGATCATACAGACCCAGCGTTAGAGCAGGGTGAACCATTGCCGGACCACGGCAACACGGAGAATCAAACCGAACAACCCGATTCTGTCAAAGATAATAGTCCGGACGACATCACACCGGACAGACACCCGGAGCAACAGAATGCCCGTCAAAGGCTTGTTGCCACCGCGAGGAGTCTAAAAAAGTAGAAGCAAAGGCTCAAGGCTGCGCAAGACACACTTAAAATCAGATGGAGTAAAGTACTCAACACAGCAGCGAAGTACGGCGGTAATTGCCCCACAAAGAGCTATCCGAAGCGGAAGTTGCTACCTGAATTTGATGAGGAGGCCTTATACCCCCCACAACCAAAAATTAAAACGGCCACCTGGCCGGATAGACGACCTCATGGCCAACATAGAGCAGCAAACAACGCCGCACATAAGCCAATAAGCGATCCATGCGAGGGCTCGCATCAACAGGACGGCACAACCAGATCCATCTACGAACCACGCAAGCGTGCTCCAGCATACAATGCAACACAACAAACATCCGAACAACACGGTACACCCAGATACAGGGGTGCCGCACACCCCCTATGTTTTACCGATGAGGTGCTGGACCATGAATTTCCAGAGGGATTCAAACCCGTAAACATAGAGGCATACGACGGAACAACAGACCCTGGGGTCTGGATTGAGGACTATATCCTCCATATCCATATGGCTCGAGGAGATGATCTCCACGCCATCAAGTACTTACCCCTCAAGCTCAAAGGGCCAGCTCGGCACTGGCTTAAAAGCCTCCTGGAAAACTCCATTGGAAGCTGGGAAGAGCTCGAAGACGCTTTTCGGGAAAATTTTCAAGGGACTTATGTCCGACCTCCGGATGCGGACGATTTGAGTCATATAACTCAACAGCCCGGAGAGTCAGCCCGAAAGCTTTGGAACAAGTTTCTTACTAAAAAGAACCAAATAGTCGACTGTCCGGACGCTGAAGCCTTGGCAGCTTTTAAGCATAGCGTCCGCGACGAATGGCTTGCCAGACACCTCGGCCAAGAAAAGCCAAGAACAATGGCAGCATTAACAAGCCTCATGACCCGCTTTTGCACGGGTGAGGACAACTGGCTAGCCAGATGCAGCACCAGCGAGCCAAGTACACCCGAAGTTAGAGATGAAAACAGGAAATCACGACGCAGCAAAAATAATAAGCGTCGGAATAAAGAAGACAGCCCGAAGAGCACCGCGGTAAACGCCGGATTCAGAAGCTCTTGGCCAGAGCCGCCCTCTAAAGGCGCCAGAGATGAACTGTCCAGCTTAAATAAAATACTGGACCAAATATGTCAGATCCATAGCACCCCTAGTAAACCCGCTAATCACACCCACAGAGAATGTTGGGTTTTCAAGCAGTCCTACAAGCTCAGCGCTGTACAGAAGGGGCAGGATACACCAAGCGAAGAAGAGGATGAGCCTCTCATGCAAGACACTGGTGAACAAAAGAAATTTCCACCAGAAGTCAAAACAGTAAACGTGTTACACGTGATCAAGGGGAGAAACAAAGCAGCACTCCCAGAGAAATATGCCCAAGGGCCTATCACCATGGAGTCCTGCCACTGGTCGTCTCAACCGAGCACCTTTGACCATCAGGATTACTCAGCAAGTATCCGGCGTGCAAGAAGGGCTGCCTTGGTATTAGACCCAATAATTGACGGATAGCACTTCACATGAGTCCTGATGGACGGTGGCAGCAGTCTAAACGTGATATATCAGGACACAATCCGCAAAATGGGGATAGACCCAACGAAAATTTGCTTCAGCAATACTACCGTTAAAGGAGTAACGCCAGGCCCAGGGCTCATTGCACGGGCTCCCTGCTACTAGAAGTTATATTCGGCTTCCCCGATAACTTCCATAGCGAAAATTTAACCTTCCACATTGCTCCGCTCCAAAGTGGCTATCAAGCACTACTTGGACGTGAAGCTTTCGCTCGCTTTAATGCAATACCACATTACGCTTCCCTCACGCTTAAGATGCCCGGTCCACGTGGCATCATTACAGTAAATGGAAATATTGAGCGATCCCTGCGCGCCGAGGAGGGTGCGGCTGCCTCGGCAGCCGCACACTAAAACGGCCTCACCAACTAAAGTATTCAATAGATCGTCAAGACCACGGACACGGTTAGACGAGTCCGGCGCAGCTATATGTAATTCGTACAGGATTGATGGCCACACCCCTATCACAAATACAATGGGCTCAACGCGCGCACACAAGTGGCAATTTTTACTCATCTTGAAATTTACATGGTTTCTTTAAAACCTACCTTTTTGCATCACAACTTTTCACCTGAATTCCTCTCTTTTATAGATGACCACCGTGCTACACCCGTCCAGGATACGGCACAACGGAGACACAGGCGCAGACGTGCAGCAGGGACCCGTCCCAAGGATTCTTTTTAGATTAAGACCCTGCGTCAACCTTTTTTACTGTCTGATACGTCTCCAACGTATCTATAATTTTTGATTGCTCCATGCTATATTATCTACTGTTTTAGGCAATATTGGGCTTTATTTTCCACTTTTATATTATTTTTGGGACTAACCTATTAACCGGAGGCCTAGCCCAGATTTGTTGTTTTATGCCTATTTCAGTGTTTCGAGGAAAAGGAATATCAAACGGAGTCGAAACGAAACGAAATCAACCGGGGAAGTTATTTTTGGAAGGAAACCTACCAGATAGACTTGGACCCTACGTTAGAAGATGAAGGAGGAGCTCACGAGGGTAGGGGGCGCGCCCCCTACCTCGTGGCCACCCCTTCGGTCCATCGACATACTCCTTTCACCCATATATACCCACATATCCTAAAACTTCCAGAATGGAGAATAGATCGGGAGTTCCGCCGCCAGAAGCCTCCATAGCCACCGAAAGCCAATCTAGACCCGTTCCAGCACCCTGTCGGAGGGGGAATCCTTCTCCGGTGGCCATCTTCATCATCCCGGTGCTCTCCATGACGAGGAGGGAGTAGTTCTCCCTCGGGGCTGAGGGTATGTACCAGTAGCTATGTGTTTGATCTCTCTCTCTCTCTCGTGTTCTTGATTTGGCACGATCTTGATGTATCGCGAGCTTTGCTATTATAGTTGGATCTTATGTTTCTCCTCCCCTCTTCTCTCTTGTAATGAATTGAGTTTCCCCTTTGAAGTAATCTTATTGGATTGAGTCTTTAAAGATTTGAGAACACTTGATGTATGTCTTGCCGTGCGTATCTATGGTGACAATGGGATATCACGTGATTCACTTGATGTATGTTTTGGTGATCAACTTGCGGGTTCCGCCCATGAACCTATGCATAGGGGTTGGCACACGTTTTCGTCGTGATTCTCTGGTAGAACTTTGGGGCACTCTTTGAGGTCCTTTGTGTTGGTTGAATAGAAGAATCTGAGATTGTGTGATGCATATCGTATAATCATACCCACGGATACTTGAGGTGACATTGGAGTATCTAGGTGACATTAGGGTTTTGATTGATTTGTGTCTTAAGGTGTTATTCTAGTACAAACTCTAGGGTTGTTTGTGACACTTATAGGAATAGCCCAACGGATTGAGTGGAAAGAATAACTTTGAGGTGGTTTCGTACCCTACCATAATCTCTTTGTTCGTTCTCCGCTATTAGTGACTTTGGAGTGACTCTTTGTTGCATGTTGAGGGATAGTTTTATGATCCAATTATGTTAGTATTGTTGAGGGAACTTACACTAGCGAAAGTATGAACCCTAGGCCTTATTTCCACGCATTGCAATACCGTTTACGCTCACTTTTATCATTAGTTACCTTGCTGTTTTTATATTTTCAGATTACAAAAACTATTATCTACTATCCATATACCACTTGTATCACCATCTCTTCGCCAAACTAGTGCACCTATACAATTTACCATTGTATTGGGTGTGTTGGGGACAAAAGAGACTCTTTGTTATTTGGTTGCAGGGTTGCTTGAGAGAGACCATCTTCATCCTACGCCCCCTACGGATTGATAAACCTTAGGTCATCCACTTGAGGGAAATTTTCTACTGTCCTACAAACCTCTGCACTTGGAGGCCCAACAACGTCTACAAGAAGAAGGTTGTGTAGTAGACATCAAGCTCTTTTCTGGCGCCGTTGCCGGGGAGGTTAGCGCTTGAAGGTATATCTTTAGATCATGCAATCGAGTCTTTTAGTTTCTTGTTTTATCACTAGTTTAGTTTATAAAAGAAAATTACAAAAAAATGGAATTAAGTTTGTCTCATACGCTTCACCTTTTTAATATCTTTCGTGAGTATGATGGAAAGGAAAATTGTGCTCAAGTACTAGAAGAAGAAATCTATAAAATGTTTGGCACTAAATCTTTGAATGATGAGCATGATTGCAATGTTGTTAATATGAATTCTTTGAATACCCATGATGCTAATGATGATTGCACTAGTTATGATGGAAATGCCTCCTATAAACATGTCAATTTTTGTGGAGTGCATGTTTGCAAGTACACACCGAATAGGGAAGATATATATTGCAAGGGGCATAAGTACTTAGAAACCAAATTGTTGCAAGAAGAGCTAGATGAATGTGCTGAAAATTTAAGATATCTTACCCATACTTGCAAACTTTGCAATGAACATGGTCATTTAAATCTCCAATGCAAATTGTTTCATGACCGAATCGTATCCAAAAATTGTGATAATTTGATTACCCTTGAGCAACATAAAGAGCTTAGTCTTCTTTTGGGTTATGAAGAAATGAAACGTATAACTGAGGGTATTCCAAAGTTTAATCTTGATAGAGTTCTTGATTTTGATCTAGAAGAAATTTATATGTATTGTGCGGTGAATTGTATTGAAAATCCTTATATTGCCAATTACATAAAGAAAAGAAAACAAATAGAGTATGAAGAGAATACTAACGGAAGGGAAGAGACTTCCCAATATCCTCCTATTATTTCTTATGATGAATCAGGTAACGAGGAGGGGCCTCCTATTCAACCAATCGCATTAATAAGGAGCTCCAAAAAGAGGATTGAACCCACACATGAGGTGAAGAAGAAGAAAAGAAAAAGGAAGAGAGGTAAAAAGGTAACGCTCCCAAATAAAGTTGCTCCTATTATTGCTGTGCCTCATGAAAATGAAGATTGTGATTGGGAAGATAATGATACTTCTTATGATCTTGAAAATCTTTTTGGCACTTGCTTGGAAGGATATAATAATTGCTATACTATTGGTGCTATCCATACTATTAATGATGAGAGTGATTATGCTTATGATATGAAAAGGCCCAAGCTTGGGGATGCTACGCTTAATGAAGATGATATTTTTAGTCTCCCAAGTTTTGATATGCAAGTTTATAATGATGATAGCATGCCTCCTACTTATGATGATTATTGTGTTGATACTTATTCTATAAAAAGTAGTGATTATATTTATAAAACTTGTCATGATTATGATTACCCCTTCTCTGAACATTACTCTTTTAATGTGGAAGCAATTTATAGTATTCGAGTCTCTTATGATACTCCCACTATTATTCATGAGAAGAATCTTGCTTATGTGGAGAGTAGTAAATTTTCTATGCTTGTAGATCATGAAAAGAATGCTTTAGGTGCTGGTTATATTGTTGAATTCATTCATGATGCTACTGAAAATTATTATGAGGTAGGAATATATGCTTGTAGGAGTTGCAATAATATCAAGTTTCCTCTCTATGTGCTTACAGTTTTGAAGTTATGCTTGTTTTACCTTCCTATGCAAGTTGATTCTTGTTCCCATAAGTTGTTTGCTCACAAAATCCCTATGCATAGTAAGTATGTTAGACATAAATGTGCTAGTCATATTCTTCATGATGCTCTCTTTATGTTTCAATTCTTATCTTTTATGTGAGCATCGTTGAAATCATCATGCCTAGCTAGGGGCGTTAAACGATAGCGCTTGTTGGGAGGCAACCCAATATTATTTTTGTTCCTGTTTAGTAATAAATAATTCATCTAGCCTCTGTTTAGATTTGGTTTCATGTCTTTAATTAGTGTTTGTGCCAAGTAGAACCTTTGGGAAGACTTGGGGAAAGTCTTTGCGATCTTGCTGTAAAAAACAGAAACTTTAGCGCTCACGAGAATTGCTGCAATTTTTATTTGGAGAGTGCTATTTAGTTAATTCTTTTTTAATATGATTAATAGATAAATTCCTCCAGTCCAGAAATTTATTTAAGAATTTTATGAGTTCCATAAGTATACGTTTGATCCAGATTACTACAGACTGTTCTGTTTTTGACAGATTCTGTTTTTCATGTGTTGTTTACTTATTTTGATGAATCTATGGCTAGTAAAATAGTTTATAAACCATAGAGAAGTTGGAATACAGTAGGTTTAGCACCAATATAAATAAATAATAAGTTCATTACAGTACCTTGAAGTGGTGATTTATTTTCTTATACTAACGGAGCTTACGAGTTTTCTGTTAAGTTTTGTGTTGTGAAGTTTTCAAGTTTTGGGTAAGGATTCGATGGAATATGGAATAAGGAGTGGTAAGAGCCTAAGCTTGGGGATTCCCAAGGCACCCCCAAGGTAATATTCAAGGACACCTAAAAGCCAAAGCTTGGGGATGCCCCGGAAGGCATCCCCTTTTTCGTCTTCGTTCATCGGTAACTTTACTTGGAGCTATATTTTTATTCACCACATGATATGTGTTTTTCTTGGAGCATCAATTTATTTTGTTAGAATTTTCTTGATGTTATTTATAACAATGTTTTGCATCTTTTATTTCAATAAAAGTGGCATTGATAGCATTTACTATGCCTATGTTACAAGTATACATGTTGCTGTTTGAAAACAGAAAGTTTACCGCTGTTGAAATAATTCCCTAGAAAAGTCAGAATGTGATAAAATGTTGAAACCTCTTGAATATTAAGATCTGATAAATTTACTATAGTGGGAATTTTATTTCATAATTTTTGGAGCTAGGGAAGTATGGATGTTGCTGCATTCTTTACAGACTATCCTGTTTAGGCAGATTGCTGTTATGTTTGCATTGTTTGCATATGTTTGCTTCTTTAATGATTCTATTTGAGGATAGGACTATTAAATATGCAGAGGCATTTAGTATGCAATGTTGAATAATAATTTTAGTGATTTTCTACAGTAGAGTATGATAAGGTTTTTGCAATGGTTTATACTAACTTATCTCACGAGTCCTTGTTGAGTTTTGTGTGGATGAAGCTTTTGAGATTTAGGGAGACCTTGATATGAGAGGAATTAAGGAGACACAAAAGCTCAAGCTTGGGGATTCCCAAGGCACCCCAAGATAATATTTCAAGAAGTCTCAAGCATCTAAGCTTGGGGATGCCCCGGTTGGCATCCCACCTTTCTTCTTCAACAATTATCGGTTAGTATCGGTTGATCCTAAGTTTTTGCTTCTTCACATGATGTTTGCTATTCTTAGATGTCATTTTATTTTGCTTTGCTTGCTGTTTGAATAGAGTACCAAGATCTGAAATTATTAAATGTTAGAGAGTCTTCACATAGTTGCATAATTATTCGACTACTCATTGATCTTCACTTATATCTTTCGGAGTAGTTTGTCATTTGCTCTAGTGCTTCACTTATATCTTTTAGAGCATGGTCATAGTTTTATTTTGAAGAAATAGATGAACTCTCATGCTTCACTTAGATTATTTTGAGAGTCTTAAATAGCATGGTAATTTGCTTAAAATCCTAATATGCTAGGTATACAAGATTAATAATAAAATTCTCTTATGCGTGTGTTGAATACTAAGAGAAGTTTGATACTTGATGATCATTTTGAGATATGAGGATGGTAATATTAGAGTCATGCTAGTTGAGTAGTTGTGAATTTGAGAAATACTTGTGTTGAAGTTTGTGATTCCCGTAGCATGCACGTATGGTGAACCATTATGTGATGAAGTCGAAGCATGATTTATTTATTAATTGCCTTCCTTATGAGTGGCGGTCGGGGACGAGCGATGGTCTTTTCCTACCAATCTATCCCCCTAGGAGCATGCGCGTAATACTTTGTTTCGATAACTAATAGATTTTTGCAATAAGTGTGTGAGTTCTGTACGACTAATGTTGAGTCCATGGATTATACGCACTCTCACCCTTCCACCATTGCTAGCCTCTCTAGTACCGCGCAACTTTCGCCGGTACCATAAACCCACCATATACCTTCCTCGAAACAGCCACCATACCTACCTATTATGGCATTTCCATAGCCATTCCGAGATATATTGCCATGCAACTTTCCACCGTTCCGTTTATTATGACACGTTTCATCATTGTCATATTGCTTTGCATGATCATGTAGTTGATATCGTATTTGTGGCAAAGCCACCGTCCATAATTCTTTCATACATGTCACTCATGAGTCATTGCACATCCCGGTACACCGCCGGAGGCATTCATATAGAGTCATATCTTGCTCTAAGTATTGAGTTGTAATTCTTGAGTTGTAAGTAAATATAAGTGTGATGATCATCATTATTATAGCATTGTCCAAGTGAGTAAAGGATGATGGAGACTATGATTCCCCCATAAGTTGGGATGAGACTCCGGACGAAAATAAATAAATAAAAGAGGCCAAAGAAGCCCAAAAAAAAAGAAAAAAAAGAAAAGAGGCCATAAAAAAAGATAAGGCCCAAAAAAATGAGAGAAAAAGAGAGAAGGGGCAATGCTACTATCCTTTTACCACACTTGTGCTTCAAAGTAGCACCATGATCTTCATGATAGAGAGTCTCCTATGTTGTCACATTCATATACTAGTGGGAATCTTTCATTATAGAACTTGGCTTGTATATTCCAATGATGGGCTTCCTCAAAACGCCCTAGGTCTTCGTGAGCAAGCAAGTTGGATGCACACCCACTAGTTTCTTTTGTTGAGCTTTCATATACTTATAGCTCTAGTGCATCCGTTGCATGGCAATCCCTACTCACTCACATTCATACATATTGATGGGCATCTCCATAGCCCATTGATACGCCTAGTTGATGTGAGACTATCTTCTCCTTTTTGTCTTCTCCACAACCACCATTCTATTCCACCTATAGTGCTATGTACATGGCTCACGCTCATATATTGCGTGAAGATTGAAAAAGTTTGAGAACATCAAAAGTATGAAACAATTCTTGGCTTGTCATCGGGGTTGTGCATGATTTAAATACTTTGTGTGGTGAAGATAGAGCATAGCCAGACTATATGATTTTGTAGGGATAGCTTTCTTTGGCCATGATATTTTGAGAAGACATAATTGCTTTATTAGTATGCTTGAAGTATTATTATTTTTATGTCAATATGAACTTTTGTCTTGAATCTTTCGGATCTGAATATTCATATCACAAGTAAGAAGAATTACATTGAAATTATGCCAACTAGCATTCCACATCAAAAATTATCTTTTTATCATTTACCTACTCGAGGACGAGCAGGAATTAAGCTTGGGGATGCTTGATACGTCTCCAACGTATCTATAATGTTTGATTCCTCCATGCTATATTATCTACTGTTTTAGGCAATATTGGGCTTTATTTTCCACTTTTATATTATTTTTGGGACTAACCTATTAACCGGAGGCCCAGCCCAGATTTGCTGTTTTATGCCTATTTCAGTGTTTTGAGGAAAAGGAATATCAAACGGAGTCGAAACGGAACGAAATCAACTGGAGACGTTATTTTTGGAAGGAAACCTACCGGATAGACTTGGACCCTACGTCAGAAGATGAAGGAGGAGCTCACGAGGGTAGGGGCGCGCCCCCCTGCCTCGTGGCCACCCCTTCGGTCCACCGACGTACTCCTTTCACCCATATATACCCACGCATCCTAAATCTATCCAGAACGGAGAAGAGATCGGGAGTTCCGCCGCCAGAAGCATCCGTAGCCACCGAAAGCCAATCTAGACCTGTTCCGGCACCCTGCCGGAGGGGGAATCCTTCTCCGGTGGCCATCTTCATCATCCCGGTGCTCTCCATGATGAGGAGGGAGTAGTTCTCCCTCGGGGCTGAGGGTATGTACCAGTAGCTATGTGTTTGATCTCTCTCTCTCGTGTTCTTGATTTGGCACGATCTTGATGTATCGCGAGCTTTGCTATTATAGTTGGATCTTATGTTTCTCCTCCCCCTCTTCTCTCTTGTAATTAATTGAGTTTCCCCTTTGAAGTAATCTTATCAGATTCAGTCTTTAAAGACTTGAGAACACTTGATGTATGTATTGCCGTGCGTATCTGTGGTGACAATGGGATATCATGTGATTCACTTGATGTATGTTTTGGTGATCAACTTGCGGGTTCCGCCCATGAACCTATGCATAGGGGTTGGCACACGTTTTCGTCATGATTCTCCGGCAGATCTTTGGGGCACTCTTTGAGGTCCTTTATGTTGGTTGAATAGATGAATCTAAGATTGTGTGATGCATATCGTATAATCATACCCACGGATACTTGAGGTGACATTGGAGTATCTAGGTGACATTAGGGTTTTGATTGATTTGTGTCTTAAGGTGTTATTCTAGTACGAACTCTAGGGCTGTTTGTGACACTTATAGGAATAGCCCAACGGATTGATTGGAAAGAAAAACTTTGAGGTGGTTTCGTACCCTACCATAATCTCTTCGTTCGTTCTCCGCTATTAGTGACTTTGGAGTGACTCTTTGTTGCATGTTGAGGGATAGTTTTATGATCCAATTATGTTAGTATTGTTGAGGGAACTTACACTAGCGAAAGTATGAACCCTAGGCCTTATTTCCACGCATTGCAATACCGTTTACGCTCACTTTTATCATTAGTTACCTTGCTGTTTTTATATTTTCAGATTACAAAAACTATTATCTACTATCCATATACCACTTGTATCACCATCTCTTCGCCGAACTAGTGCACCTATACAATTTACCATTGTATTGGGTGTGTTGGGGACATAAGAGACTCTTTGTTATTTGGTTGCAGGGTTGCTTGAGAGAGACCATATTCATCCTACGCCTCCTACGGATTGATAAACCTTAGGTCATCCACTTAAGGGAAATTTGCTACTGTCCTACAAACCTCTGCACTTGGAGGCCCAACAACGTCTACAAGAAGAAGGTTGTGTAGTAGACATCACCGTTTCTTGTTGATACACATCCCTAGGATTCTCAGTATAATTGAGAAGGATGCTGGCGTCTTGGCATGTGGCCATGTCAGAATAATGCACATACCAGGACACCAGGGGCTTCTTACAAAGGGCACTGTTTAGGCCCGGTTTATACCATAAAGACCGAATACCTTAGGGAGTGTTCGGCGTCGCGAGTTTGGCCTTATATGCATCAGCTCCGAATCATGTCTTTGGTCAAATGTTGGGTTTGCCCGGCTCCTATGTTTTGGTACCTTACGTTCCGCTCTATCGGCTAAGGTAGCACTAGGAGAACTACTGCGATTGTGCCCCGGGTCATCCGGATGAGCGCCTCAGTAGAGAAAGCCGAAAACTGACTGTCATGATATAGCGTGAGACTGGTCAACCACTCGATGACCTATCGAAATGTTAGAATTCCTCCGCCTTAACGAAGGGTCGTTTCCCGGCCAGGCATGTACGCACCCCGAATTCGGGAGAGTACGGAGCCACCAGGGGCTATATAGTAGCCCCACCGTCAAACTCCTATGGCTAAATGAAAGTGTTAAAGCATTATAGTCCGGTTGCCTCGTTCGTTGCGCTATCACCTCCTTAATAGGGCCAAGACGTTGGGTTAAGTGTGAACACGCGTCTTCTGCGAACACCTCCGCATTATATGTGTGGGGGCTGAAGCCGACGACTGCAATCTTTCAGGTTATGCACATGTATACATAAACGGACGCACATGAGGCATCATATTACTTTGAGGCAAAAGTATAAACACAACCCTAATAAATTTCATAAAAACATTGTGTTTACAATGGGAATACATGTCACTCAAACATAATATTCTTCAAGCACTGGGCCTCTATCAAATGAGCACCCTCGAGAACCTCTTCGAAATAGTGCTCGGCATCCGCTCGGCCTATGGCCGAACCCTGCGCCGCAACAGTGGTAGCATCCATCTCCGCCCAGTACGCTTTAACACGGGCAAGCGCCATCCGCGAGCCTTCTATGCACGCCGACCTCTTCATTGCATTGATGCGTGGCACCGCACCAAGGAACTGCTGCACTAAGTTGAAATAGCTGTTCGGCTTCGGCATCTCCGGCCAGAGCTGATCCACGACAGACCTCATGGCGAGTCCGGACAACCTATTGAGTTTGGCCCATTCGGCTAGCTGATCAGTCAATGGAAGCGGACGCTCTGGAACGTTAAATTGCGACCAGAACAGCTTGTCCACTTCATGATCTGTTTGATCTCGGAAGTATTTGGCTGCATCGACAGCGCTCGCCGCCAAGTCCATATATGCATCTGCCGAACTCCACAACCGATCTAGAGGGGCATACCGTGGATCTCCGAACTTCCTCCGCAGCATGAAGGGCTTTCCAGCCGCAATATCCCCAGCTGCACGCAGCTCCTCCTTCTTCGCCCTCATAGCAGAGCGGGTGTCTTTGGTCATCATCATGGCCTTTTCAAGGTCCATCGCCTTCACTCGGTTTTCTTCTTCAAGGAACTGGCAACGGTCGGCGGTGTCTTTTAACTTTGTAACCATCTTGGCCATTTTCTCTTTGCTTTCGCAATGCGCGGCCTTCTCGACCCTCAACTCTTCGGCCGCCTTCAAAGCAGTCGCATTACTCCTCCTTGCTTGTTCTTTGGCTCGGGCAAGTTCCGTCCGAAGGGTCTCCACAGTGGCATCTCCATCTGCAGTCACAACATGTTAAAGATACTGACATCATGCTGCTCTTACTATGTGACATTCACCAGAAAGCATTACTTACCCTGTGTCTCGTCAAGCCGCTTGTTAACAAGCTCGATGTCGGCATCTGCCGCATCTAGTTGCCGCTTTAGTTCGGCAAACTCATTAGTCCGGCTAGCCACCGGAGTTTCCACCACCTGCACATAAAGGCAGTTTGGTTATTACCTGGGACTACGATCCTCTATTCGCCGCTGTTCTCGGCGACAACCAGAGTCTCAGGGGCTACTATCTACACAGGGCACACCTCAAAGCCTGTCAGTAGACTCATAAAGGCTTCATGCAATCCGCTTTCGGCGGACGAAATTCTTTCCATCACCGTACCCATTAACGTACGGCGTTCTTCTGAGATGGCCGCTCGCTCCAATAGCTCCCTCAGTACGTCCGACCGCATACCAGAGGGTGTCGGACTCTTTTGTTTGCTCTCCTCAAGAGCCGGATGCTGAGGACTTCGGGTGACTAAAGGATTATCTTATGGACTCACCGGATCCGGAGAGGCCCTCCGTGACGACACTTCAAGGTCGCCCGCTTCTTGAGCGGGGGAGTCAGGGGGAGGCATTTCGCTCTCCATCATCTCCGGAAGAAGATCCCCCGAAGACGAGCTCTGCTGAGAAGGGCTAAGATCCGAACTGCAAGATAAATGCTTTGGTTATTTTCCTCAGAGGTAAAGTAGCATATCTTCACTATCAAAGCACTTTTTGATTACTTACGGCTCGTTAGAAGGCAGATCCCCGCGCGGACTTTGTGCGGCAAGAGCACCCTCCAAGGCAGGACCCTCTAGTGGAGACTTCTTCTCCCGTTTGGAAACCTTGGTTTCCGGATCTTCAGGGTTAGTCCTCTTCCTTCCCTGGGGCGAGAGAATGCCAGATCCCTCCCCTTGGTTATCCTCCCTTACGGAGGCGCCCGTTCCCTTGGTCGGAATGGGTAGCGGTGGAGGCCCGCTTTCTCCTCCTTTATTCCCCCCTTTATCTTCCTGTGAGGGCTCTGGGCAAGGTGCTAGCTCGAGCATCTTTTCCAGTACCAGATTCTCCAAGCCTTCCGGAAGGGGGGCCGAACACCAGATCATCTTCGCCTTTGTTATCCAGTCCTAGTCAAAGAGCGATTTCTCAGAATAACGTCATGATAAATGAAAGACGGTGTGTTCGGCTAGAGGATAACTTACTTGGTCGGCGGTGCGGTTGCTGCTCAGGTCCACGTCCTCGGTAGTATCCGGACACTCTATATGGGGTCCGAGGAATGATCTATACTTCTCCTCGTGCGTCAGGCCGAGGAAATTCTGAATAGCGCGCGGTCCTTCTGGGTTGAACTCCCACATGCGAAGGGGACGGCATTTGCATGGCTGGATTCGTCGAACCAGCATGACTTGCATCACCATAATCAAACTAAAATCTCCTTCGAAGAGATCTTGAATGCGGCTCTGCAGTACAGGCACGTCCTTGGCTGGACCCCAGCTCAGCCCTCTGCTAATCCATGACATCAGTTATGGTGGAGGGCCTGAGCGGAAAGCAGGGGCAGCCGCCCACTTGGCACTTCTGGGAGCTGTGATGTAAAACCGCTCCCGTTGCCATAATCTGGACACCTCTGGAATAGAACCCTTTGGCCATGGAGCTCCAGCGATCTTGCTTATTAATGCGCCTCCGCACGCTACATGCTGCCCCTCGACCGTCTTCGGCTTCACGTCAAAGGTCTTGAGCCACAGGCCGAAGTGAGGGGTAATGCAGAGGAAAGCCTCACATACAACAATAAATGCTGAGATGTGGAGAAAGGAGTCCGGGGCTAGATCGTGGAAATCTAGCCCGTAATAAAACAGCAACCCCCTAACGAAGGGATCCAGAGTGAGGCCTAGACATCGGAGGAAGTAGGAGATGAACACGACGTCTTCGTGGGGTTCAGGAGTAGGGACGACCTGCCCTCGGGCGGGCAGCCGATGCGAAACCTCAGCGGTCAGGTATCTGGCCTCCCTCAACTTCTTGATATCTTCTTCTGTAACAGAGGAGGGCATCCACCGGCCTTGAAGGCTAGATCCGGACATGATTGAAGGTCCGGAGCACCTGACCTGGGCTTTGGGTGTTAGAACTCGAGGCGGGGGAAGGATTCGATTGAGCACGGGAGGGAAAAAGTAAAAGCCTTGTCCCTTTATAAAGAGGGTGAATATCAAGCGTCCTCTCCATAGCCGTTTGGGACTTGCCTATAATCTAGGAGTCCTAGATACGGTTGGGTTACCCACGACCGTATTGATGAGAAGCCCGTAATTAGGGGAACACGATCTCTGCTTTGACAAGACGTGTCAAGAAACTGCCTCGCGTTATGTGTGGAGCTGGTTGAAGAAAAACGGTTCGAATAATTACCGGGCCATGGCATAATGTCGTGTTGCCAAAATGTGTCAGCAGATTAGATTTTTCGAAATATTATTCTCTCTATGGTGGTATATGGAACTTATTTTGCAGGGTCGGACACTATCCTTGTGTTCAAATTCTTCCGTGATGTATTCAGTGGAGGAACCCGCCTTGCAATGCCGAAGACAATACTGCGCGCCGGACTCATCGTCATTGAAGCTTGGTTCAAGGGCTACTGAGGGAGTCCTGGATTAGGGGGTCTCCGGACAGCCGGACTATATCCTTTGGCCGGACTGTTGGACTATGAAGATACAAGATTGAAGACTTCGGCTCGTGTCCGGATGGGACTCTACTTGGCGTGGAAGGCAAGCTAGGCAATACGGATATGCATATCTCCTCCTTTGTAACCGACCTTGTGTAACCCTAGCCCTCTCCGGTGTCTATATAAACCGAAGGGTTTTAGTCCGTAGGACAACACACAATCATACCATTGGCTAGCTTCTAGGGTTTAGCCTCTCTGATCTCGTGGTAGATCTACTCTTGTACTACCCATATCATCAATATTAATCAAGCAGGACGTAGGGTTTTACCTCCATCAAGAGGGCCCGAACCTGGTTAAAACTTCGTGTCCCCTGCCTCCTGTTACCATCCGCCTAGACGCACAGTTCGGGACCCCCTACCCAAGATCCGCCGGTTTTGACACCGACAGGGGCGCCGCCCCTTCCCTAGTCCAATTCAGACTTGCCATGGGGGGCATGCGGCCAACCCTTGAGGCCCTTCTCTCCTTTCCCGTATGGCCCAATAAGGCTCACTACTTCCCCCGGCGAATTCCCGTAACTCTCCGTTTCTCCAAAAAATACCTGAATCACTCAGAACCTTTCCAATGTCCGAATATAGCCTTCCAATATATCAATCTTTACGTCTCGACTATTTTGAGACTCCTCGTCATGTCCATGATCTTATCCGGGACTCCGAACAACCTTCAATACATCAAATCACATAACTCATAATACAAATCGTCATCGAACGTTAAGCGTGCGGACCCTACGGGTTCGAGAACTATGTAGACATGACCGAGACACATCTCCGGTCAATAACCAATAGCGGAACCTGGATGCTCATATTGGCTCCTACATATTCTACGAAGATCTTTATCGGTCAAACCGCATAACAACATACGTTGTTCCCTTTGTCATCGGTATGTTACTTGCCCAAGATTCGATCATCGGTATCATCATACCTAGTTCAATCTCATTACCGGCAAGTCTCTTTACTTGTTCCGTAATGCAACATCCCGCAACTAACTCATTAGTCACATTGCTTGCAAGGCTTATAGTGATGTGCATTACTGAGAGGGCCAAGAGATACCTCTCCGACAATCGGAGTGACAAATCCTAATCTCGATCTATGCCAACTCAACAAACACCATTGGAGACACCTGTAGAGCATCTTTATAATCACCCAGTTACGTTGTGACGTTTGATAGCACACAAGGTGTCGTGGGTTTGTCATGGCAGATGTCCTCGTGAAAGGACTTAGTCATGGAGCCATCGCAACGGGTTAGCTTAAAGGGGTCAAACCGGACAAGGGGACACGGGGAGTTTATACTAGTTCGGCCCCTTCGATGAAGGTAAAAGCCTACGTCTAGTTGTGATTGGTATTGCTAGGGTTTCGATGACCAGGGAGCGAATCCGCTTTGACTGGCCCTCGAGTTGTTGTTTCCTATCCTCAAACCGTGGTCGGGTCGTCCCTTTATATACACAGGTTGACGCCCGCCGATTTACAGAGTCCCGAGGCCGGATCATAGAGGTGTACAGCTCGGTCTCTATTCCTCTAACTTACAATACAAGTTTACATGATAAAGTCGGTTCACAACTACAGGCTTTAATCCGTCTTTGGGCCTTGGGCCTTCTTAAAGTGCCAGTATCTTGCCATCTTCATGGGCTTCAATCTTCATGGAGCTAATCCGGCCATGCCTAGCCGGTTTATCTATAGTAACTATATCCCTGACATTAGGCCCCAGATTGATTTGAACATGTTCATGTCAATCTCCAATACTTAGAAAAATTCTTGCTCTGGCATCTTTGTATAAACCTGGTAAATCGCTGTGATGTCATCCTTTAAATCCGCAGCCAATCGGTATGATGTCATCTACCCATTGAAGCCGAAGATGCCCTTCATTAATGATTGTTTCAACCCTCGAGGCGTCATCTTTAATACTTATCCATTTCTAGCTCCTCGATTTCTGCACTTGTCGCTTTATCGCTTCGCCTTATAAATAGGACCACGGGTCCTTCTCCTTTTCCCCCTTCGTCTCCTTGACTTCTTCTTCCTCCTCGCAACATCTCTACTCCTAAGCGCCGCCGCCATCACCGAGCTTCACCTCTGCTTCGACAAAGGCCGTTGCATCAACCTGACCGTTACTAGAGACACGCGGTGACCCTCCGCTGCTTCTTCCTGCACCAGTAAGTTCCTCTTCTCCTCACCCCAGATCCGCCATTAGGGTTCTGTGTTCTTCATAACCTGAAGCTGTTCCTCCTTTAGTAATGCCAATGGACACTTAGATCTAATTTTTTTCAGTGCCCTTTGTAGCTTAAACTCCTTTCTTCTTGTTAAGGCATCTGCTTGATATCAAACTCATCTGAACTTACTGAACCTGTTGAGCACTTGAGATTAGAACATAATATATTTTGATTATCCAACGCATGGCAGATATGAAATTCACATGCCAAACTGTGAAATCTGTTTTACCTTACTTAGCCTTTTTTGCCTTAGATCTGTATCCTCTTTACCATGTAAGCAGTTTACCCTTGTAAAAACAATCTATCTCATACTATTAGTCCCCTGGTAAACCGGCAAACCCCCTTTACATTCATTGTAATAGTCCAGTTTAACAACACATGTATGCCCTTGGTATGACCTTGTCATTCATTATTGTATCAGTCTACGGTTTACGCAGTTTCACACATCTGTATATCTTTATTCCATTGCATCCTGCGCACCACCATGAATGATTTGTAAAGCGGTATTTCTTTTTCAGCTTTTCGTTTCATAATGGCCAAACAGTTTGCCGCTTGCAACTGGGCTCCTTCCCGGATCACCGAAGAACAGTTGAACGGAATGGTCAGTATCGGCACCTTGCCCAAGAAAACGGAAATTCGGTGGCGAGTTCCAGGAACAGAGAATCCTCCTACCCCGAGGTAGGGTGAAGTAGTGGTCTCTGTCGACCACATAGGCCGCGGTTTCAAACCGCCCGGGTCGAAGTTTTTCCGAGATGTTCTTGCCAGTTTCCAACTTCATCCTCAAGATATCGGACCCAACTCGGTGTCCAATCTATGCAACTTCCAAGTCTTCTGTGAAGTGTACTTACAAGAAGAACCAACTGCTGAGCTGTTGATACGTCTCCAACGTATCTATAATTTTTGATTGCTCCATGCTATATTATCTACTGTTTTGGACATTGTTGGGCTTTATTATTGATACGTCTCCAACGTATCTACTTTTCCAAACACTTTTGCCCTTGTTTTGGACTCTAACTTGTATGATTTGAATGGAACTAACCCGGACTGACGCTGTTTTCAGCAGAATTGCCATGATGTTGTTTTATGTGCAGAAAACAAAAGTTCTCGGAATGACCTGAAACTCCACGGGATATCTTACAATAAATAATAAAAAATCCTTGCCAAAGATGAAGACCAGGGGGCCCACACCCTTCTCATGAGGGTGGGGGGCCGCCCCCCTAGGGCGCGCCCCCTACCTCGTGGGCCCCCTGGAGACCCCCCCGACTCCAACTCCAACTCTATATAACTGCTTTCGGGGAGAAAAAATAGGAGAGAAGAAATCATCGTGTTTTACGATACGGGGTCGCCGCCAAGCCCTAAAACCTCTCGAGAGGGCTGATCTGGAGTCCGTTCGGGGCTCCGGAGAGGGGGATTCGTTGCCATCGTCATCATCAACCATCCTCCATCACCAATTTCATGATGCTCACCGCCATGCGTGAGTAATTCCATCGTAGGCTTGCTGGACGGTGATGGGTTGGATGAGATTCACCATGTAATCGAGTTAGTTTTGTTAGGATTTGATCCCTAGTATGCACTATGTTCTGAGATTGATGTTGCTATGACTTTGCTATGCTTAATGCTTGTCACTAGGGCTCGAGTGCCATGATTTCAGATCTGAACCTATTATGTTTTCATCAATATATGAGTGTTCTTGATCCTATCTTGCAAGTCTATAGTCACCTATTATGTGTTATTATCCGTTAACCCCGAAGTGACAATAATCGGGATACTTACCGGTGATGACCGTAGTTTGAGGAGTTCATGTATTCACTATGTGCTAATGCTTTGTTCCGGTTCTCTATTAAAGGAGGCCTTAATATCCCTTAGTTTCCATTAGGACCCCGCTGCCACGGGAGGGTAGGACAAAAGATGTCATGCAAGTTCTTTTCCATAAGCATGTATGACTATATTCGGAATACATGCCTACATTACATTGACGAATTGGAGCTAGTTCTGTGTCACCCTATGTTATGACTGTTACATGATGAACCGCATCCGACATAATTATCCATCATTGATCCAATGCCTACGAGCTTTCCATATACTGGTTTACGCTTATTTACTTTCCCGTTGCTATTGTTACAATCACTACAAAATACCAAAAACATTACTTTGCTTTCATTACTCTTTTGGTACCGTTACCATCACTATCATATTACTTTGCTATTAAACACTCCGTTGCAGATACTAAGTTTCCAGGTGTGGTTGAATTGACAACTCAGCTGCTAATACTTGAGAGTATTCTTTGGCTCCCCTTGTGTCGAATCAATAAATTTGGGTTGAATACTCTACCCTCGAAAGTTGTTGCGATCCCCTATACTTGTGGGTTATCAAGACTAATTTCTGGCGCCATTGCCGGGGAGCATAGCTCTATTCTTTGAGCCACTTGGGATTTATATCCGCTGGACACTATGAAGAACTTGAGAGATCCAAAAACTAAGATCTATCCCTCAACTACGAGGGGAGGTAAGGAACTGCCATCTAGCTCTGCACTTGATTCACCTTCTGTTATGAGTAAGCTTGCGACACCTACACCTACTTCTGCTATTCGTTCTGATATGTCGCATGTTATTGATGATGCTACTTCTGCTATGCATGATACTTATGATGAAACTACCTCTATGCCTGATATTACTATGCCACTTAGTGATTTTCTAGAGGAATGACTTGCTAGGGCTAGAGAGATTGAAAATATTGAATCTGATTATGAAGATGAAAGTGATGATGAAGAATCACTTGTTATTCCTGAGGGTTATTTATTTGATCAAGATGCTTCTTTAGCTATTTTAGCCTGCAAAGATAGATATGAACTCAAAAGGTTATTAGCTAAATGGAATAAGCAATCTCCAAATGCTAGGATGATACCTGACCCTGCTTTTGCTACTTCACCTATATGTGTTGCTGATAAGGATTATGAATTCTCTGTTGATCCTGATATAATTACTTTGGTTGAATCTAATCCTTTTCATGGTTATGAATCTGAAACTGTTGTAGCACATCTTACTAAATTAAATGATATAGCCACCCTGTTCACTAATGATGAGAGATCTCGCTACTTTTATATCCTTAAAATATTTCCGTTCTCATTAAAGGGTGATGCCAAGATATGGTTTAATTATCTTGATCCTGGTTGTGTGCGTAGTACCCAGGATATGATTTACTACTTCTCTGCTAAATATTTCCCTGCTCATAAGAAACAAGCTGCTTTAAAGGAAATATACAACTTTGTGCAAATTAAAGAAGAGAGTCTCCCACAAGCTTGGGGGAGGCTTCTCAAGTTACTTAATGCTTTGCCTGCTCATCCTCTTAATAAAAATGAAATACTTGATATCTTTTATAATGGACTAACCGATGCTTCCAGAGATTACCTGGATAGTTGTGCTGGTTCTCTTTTCAGGGAAAGAACACCGGATGAAGCTGAAATCTTATTGAATAATATGTTTATAGATGAAAATAATTGGGCACCTCTTGAGCCAGCTCCTGCTCCAATTAATGATCCTATTCCTAAACCAACTCCGAAGAAGAGAGGTGTTCTATTTCTCAGTACTGAAGATATGCAAGAGGCAAAGAAATCTATGAAAGAAAAAGGTATTAAAGCTGAAGATGTTAAGAATTTACCTCCTATTGAAGAAATACATGGTCTCAATTTACCACCTGATGAAGAAATATATGATCTTAATCCTTTATTTATTGAAGAACCTCCAGACCTCGATAACCCGACACAGGTAGTAAAGGTAAATTCTCTCTATAGATATGATAAAGCTGAAATCCCTCCTGCTAAAATTGCTAGTCAATGCTTGGATGAGTTTGATAATTTTATGTTTAAGCAAGAAGATTTCAATGCTTATTTTGGTAGACAATTAAAACAAGATGCTGATATGATTAAATACTTGGGTGATTATATGGCTAATATTAGAGGTGAACTTAAACTTGTTAGCAAACATGCTTCTATGGTTACCACTCAAGTGGAACAAGTACTTAAAGCTCAAAAATAATTGCTCAATGAGATGAATAGTAAGAAAAATGATTATGCTGTTAAAGTGGCTACTAGAACTAGTAGAATGACTCAGGAACCTTTGTATCCTAAAGGCCACCCTAAGAGAATTGAGCAAGATTCTCAAAGAAATAAAATTGATGCACCTAGTTCTTCTAAAAAGAAGAAAAAGAAAAATGATAGAACTGTGCAAACTTCTAGTGAACCTATTGTTGAACCACCTGATAATCCAAATGATATCTCTATGTCTGATGCTGAAACACAATCTGGTAATGAACATGAACCTAATGAAAATGTTAATGATGATGTTCATAATAATGCTCAACCTAGTAATGATAATGATATAGAAATTGAACCTGCTATTGATCTTGATAACCCACAATGAAAGAATCAACGTTATGATAAGAAAGACTTTGTTGCTAGGAAACATGGTAAAGAAAGAGAACCTTGGGTTCAGAAACCCATGCCTTTTCCTCCCAAACCATCCAAGAAAAAGGATGATGAGGATTTTGAGCGCTTTGCTGAAATGGTTAGACCTATATTTTTGCGTATGCGATTGACTGATATACTCAAAACAAATCCTTATGCTAAGTACATGAAAGATATTATTACAAATAAAAGAAAGATACTTGAAGCTAAAATTTCCACCATGCTTGCTAATTATACTTTTAAGGGTGGAATACCAAAGAAACTTGGGGATCCAGGAGTACCTACTATACCATGCTCCATTAAAAGAAACTATGTTAAAACTTCTTTATGTGATCTTGGAGCCGGTGTTAGTGTTATGCCTCTCTCTTTATATCGTAGACTTGATTTGAATAAGTTGACACCTACTGAAATATCTTTGCAAGTGGCTGATAAATCAACTGCTATACCTGTCGGTATTTGTGAGGATGTGCCTGTTGTAGTTGCAAACGTTACTATTTTAATGGACTTTGTTATTCTTGATATTCCCGAGGACGATAGTATGTCTATTATTCTTGGAAGACCTTTTATTAATACTGCAGGGGCTGTTATTGATTGCAACAAAGGCAATGTCACTTTTCATGTTAATGGTAATGAGCATACGGTACACTTTCCGAGGAAACAACCTCAAGTTCATAGTATCAATTCTATCGGAAAAATTCCATCGATTATATTTGGAGGTTTTGAATTTACTCTTCCTACTGTCAAGAAGAAATATGATATACTTATTATTGGGGATGTGCATATCCGTGTTGAGGTAACCTAGTGTTATTCGAAATTTCTCTGGTTTCATGTTAATCGGAATGGGTTTCTTAACAAGACTTGATCAACCTTGTTAGTGGATTCCTTTTGACGAGCATGAGATGGATGAAACTAGAAGCACAACCTTTTGTACCCTCTCTATACTTTCTGTTATTTAGTTGAAATAAAGTGAAAATAAATAATTTTTTGTCTGTTATCTAATTATCCGTGCAATATAAAAATACCTCAAAAATAAAAGTTCTCCAAATGCCCTGAAAATTAAATATGATTTTTTATAGAATATTTGAGGATTTATGGAACAAAGAACACACCAGGGGGGCCAACCACCTTGCCACGAGGGTAGAGGGCGCGCCCACCCCCCCTAGGGCGCGCCCCCTGCCTCGTGGGCCCACGGTGGCCCTTCTCCACTTATTCTTTCAGCCACACACTTCATCTTCCTCCCCCAAACACGAAAAACCAGCTCAAACCAGAGTCCAAGCTCGTTTTGCTGCCATTTTCGATCTCCTTGCTCAAAGCACCTCTCACAAAACTGCTTGGGGAGATTGTTCCTTGGTATGTGACTCCTCCATTGGTCCAATTAGTTTTTGTTCTAGTGCTTTATTCATTGCAAATTTGTGTTGCTTAGGTGACCCTGTTCTTGAGCTTGCATGTCAAATTTATATGGTCAAAAGTAGTTTTGATGCATGATATAGGCCCTAGGCACTTGTAGGAGTAGTTGCTATCAATATTATTGAGTTTGGTTTACTTTTATTTTGAAGTTACTAAAAATTTCAGAATTTTTCAGAAAATGATGAGGAGATTATTGAGGGGCTCATCGAGCCAAAGCTCGAAGGAAAAGGCACCGAAGCCTAAGTATAATTTGCCGCGCACCGCGGAGGTTCGGGCGTGTGAATGGCCTTCTGAGGATTTCTTGAGAGCAGCCGGGATTTATGAAGATTTTCATGAGTTGGCTCATAATGCAGGCCTCACCGCTTTCCTCCACGACCAATGCGATCAGTATCTCTTACTCACAAATACCTTTGTGCAAAACTTTCATTTCCATTCTAGGAACTCGCCACCTACGGTGGAGTTTCATTTATATGATGAGCATAAGGAGATGTCACTTTATGATTTTTGTCGGATTTGTTTAGTCCCTTTTGGGGGCAAGACAGAAGAACCACATCATGATGATGTGGAGGGATTTATTAATACTATCACTGTAGGGGAAACTAGGAAGGTTTCTGATGCACGAATCACTAGCATACATTTTCCTGTCTTACGTTACTTTGCATTATTTGCTAGTCGTTGCTTAATTGGTCGCGGAAACTCTGGAAACCTTAGTATCCCTGATATTATTATTTTGCTCCAAGGTTTATACAGTGATAACACTTTTAGTATGGGCAGCATTATTGCTAGACGGTTAAGTATGAACCGTACTACGGGTCCCATCTTTGGAGGCATCTATGCTACACGCCTAGCTGCACATTTTAACATACCTATTAGGCATGCTGAGAAGGAGGAAAAAGTGCTGCCTCCTATTTATTTATATTATAAAAGTATGGTGGCACATGATTTTATTGTTAAGAATAGGGTAGGAGAGCTTAAATATCAATTGTTCTTTAATAAACATCATCCTGAGACTATTACCTTGCCTGCTCCTGCTTTGTTTGATTTAACTGTAGGCAAGTACCTTGTTCCGTTGACGGCTATCCACGCCTACCGAAACCCTGCACCAGCCGAGGAGCCAGAACCGGAACCACAATTTGATCCTTCACGACAGTCTAACTATCAGTGGGATCCGGAGATGATTCCCAACCAGTGGCAATCGGAGCCTACTTCTTCCTCATCACAGTATGACCCCAACAACTATTATTATGGATATCAGCCAGGCCAGCCGTGGCCATAGACCAACTTAGGCCAAAAGCCTAAGCTTGGGGGAGTATGTATTTCTCACCGACATCACATTTATGTTCACACACACTCATTGCCAGATGACGGTGCTCATACCTTTTCATTGTATCATCCATGCTAGTTTATTTTCTTTTAAGATTTCTTCTTGTGTGTTTGATAAACCTTAAGAAAAAACCAAAAAAATTAGTTGTAGCTTTTAATTAATTTACTTTCCATGCTGTAGTAGTAATTAAAAAGAAAACCCAAAAATATTTCCTGTTCTTCTTTTGCTTGTTGGGAGCTTTCTCGTGTAAATAAGTTTATTTCTTTTCTTTTCTTTGGGGGTCAATAGGAGAAGACCTTGATTAAATTGTTGAAGTGGATCTTATATGCACTATTATTTATCTGACAAAAGAGCCCATATTGCCTTGTCTTCTCCTGTTTATTGAATGCTCGCAGATTCCAGCTTAGTCCAATGCACGTGCACTCTTATTATTATTCACATCGTTTGGTCGTGCAAGTGAAAGGCAATTATGATGATATATGATGGACTGACTGAGATGAGAAAAGCTGGTATGAACTCGACCTCTTTTGTTTTTGTAAATACGATGAGTTCATCGTTCTTGATTCAGCTTGTTATGAATAAACATGTTTGCAATGACAATTAGAGATCATAGTTGCTTATGCCATGCTTGATTAGCTATGAGTTATAATGGTTTACCTTGCGTGCCAACATGCTATTAAAATGGTTATGATGTGGTATGATAGGGTGGTATCCTCCTCTGAATGATTTAAGTGACTTGACTTGGCACATGTTCACGCATGTAGTTGAAACAAATCAACATAGCCTTCACGATATTTATGTTCATGGTGGATTATATCCTACTCATGCTTGCATCCAATGTTTATTAATTTTAATGCATGTACATGGCTATAGTCGCTCTCTAGTTGGTCGCTTCCCAGTCTTTTGCTAGCCTTCACCTGTACTAAGCGGGAATACTGCTTGTGCATCCAAACTCCTTAAACCCCAAAGTTATTCCACATGAGTCCACTATACCTTCCTATATGCGGTATCTACCTGCCGTTCCAAGTAAATTTGTATGTGCCAAACTCTAAACCTTCAAATAATCATCCTGTTTTGTATGCTCGAATAGCTCATGTATCAACTAGGGCTGTCTGTATCTTCCATGTTAGGCGGGTTATTCTCAAGAGGAGTGGACTCCGCTCCTCATTCATGAGATAAAGGGCTAGTCACCGGGATGCCCAGTCCCATGCTTTATGCAAACTAAATCAAAATAATTGCAAACAAAACTCCCCCTGGGACCTGATGTATGCTGGAGGCACTCATTGTTTCGAGCAAGCCATGGATTGATGTTTGTTGGTGGAGGGGGAGTATAAACTTTACCATTCTGTTTGGGAACCGCCTATAATGTGTGTAGCATGGAAGATATCTCCATCTCTCGGTTGTTATGTTGACAATGAAAGTATACCGCTCAAAATGTTATTCACCTCTATTTCAAAACCGAGCTCTGGCACCTCTACAAATCCCTGCTTCCCTCTGCGAAGGGCCTATCTATTTACTTTTATGTTGAGTTATCACCCTCTTATTAAAAAGCACTAGCTGGAGAGTGCAGCTGTCATTTGCATTCATTACTGTTAATTTATATTGGGTGTGACTATGATTGGATCTCTTTTACCATGAATTACAATGTCTAGTCAGTCCTTGATCTTTAAAGGTGCTCTGCATTTATGTTTTGCGGTCTCAGAAAGGGCTAGCGAGATACCATCTTGTTATATCATATTATGATTGTTTTGAGAAAGTGTTGTCATCCGAGATTTATTATTATGGCTTGCTAGTTGATTATGTTATTGATATGAGTAATCATGAGACCTGAGAATTATTGCAAATGTGGTTAGTTATAATCTTTGCTAAAAACTTGAATGCTAGCTTGACATATTTACAACAACAAGAGCAAACAGAGTTTGTAATTTTTTTGATTTCTTTCAGTTTGTCAACTAAATTGCTTGAGGACAAGCAAGGGTTTAAGCTTGGGGGAGTTGATACGTCTCCAACGTGTCTACTTTTCCAAACACTTTTGCCCTTGTTTTGGACTCTAACTTGTATGATTTGAATGGAACTAACCCGGACTGACGTTGTTTTCAGTAGAATTGCCATGATGTTGTTTTATGTGCAAAAAACAAAAGTTCTCGGAATGACCTGAAACTCCACAGGATATCTTACAATAAATAATAAAAAATCCTTGCCAAAGATGAAAACGAGGGGCCCACACCCTTCTCACGAGGGTGGGGGGCGCCCCCCTTAGGGCGCGCCCCCCTACCTCGTGGGCCCCCTGGAGACCCCCTGACTCCAACTCCAACTCTATATAACTGCTTTCGGGGAGAAAAAAATAGGAGAGAAGAAATCATCGCTTTTTACGATACGGAGCCGCCGCCAAGCCCTAAAACCTCCCGGGAGGGCTGATCTGGAGTCTGTTCGGGGCTCCGGAGAGGGGGATTCGTCGTCGTCGTCATCATCAACCATCCTCCATCACCAATTTCATGATGCTCACCGCCGTGCGTGAGTAATTCCATCGTAGGCTTGCTGGACGGTGATGGGTTGGATGAGATTCACCATGTAATCGAGTTAGTTTTGTTAGGGTTTGATCCCTAGTATCCACTATGTTCTGAGATTGATGTTGCTATGACTTTGCTATGCTTAATGCTTGTCACTAGGGCCCGAGTGCCATGATTTCAGATCTGAACCTATTATGTTTTCATCAATATATGAGTGTTCTTGATCCTATCTTGCAAGTCTATAGTCACCTATTATGTGTTATGATCCGTTAACCCCGAAGTGACAATAATCGGGATACTTACCGGTGATGACCGTAGTTTGAGGAGTTCATGTATTCACTATGTGTAATGCTTTGTTCCGGTTCTCTATTAAAGGAGGCCTTAATATCCCTTAGTTTCCATTAGGACCCCGCTGCCACGGGAGGGTAGGACAAAAGATGTCATGCAAGTTCTTTTCCATAAGCATGTATGACTATATTCGGAATACATGCCTACATTACATTGACGAATTGGAGCTAGTTCTGTGTCACCCTATGTTATGACTGTTACATGATGAACCGCATCCGACATAATTATCCATCATTGATCCAATGCCTACGAGCTTTCCATATACTGGTTTACGCTTATTTACTTTCCCGTTGCTATTGTTAGAATCACTACAAAATACCAAAAACATTACTTTGCTTTCATTTCTCTTTTGTTACCATTACCATCACTATCATATTGCTTTGCTACTAAACACTCCGCTGCAGATACTAAGTTTCCAGGTGTGGTTGAATTGACAACTCAGCTCCTAATACTTGATAATATTCTTTGGCTCCCCTTGTGTCGAACCAATAAACTTGGGTTGAATACTCTACCCTTGAAAGCTGTTGCGATCCCCTATACTTGTGGGTTATCAATTGACCACTTTTATATTATTTTTGGGACTAACCTATTAACCGGAGGCCCAGCCTAGAATTGTTGTTTTTGCCTGTTTTAGGGTTTCGAAGAAAAGGAATATCAAACGGAGTCCAAACGGAATAAAACCTTCAGGAACGTGATTTTCTCACCGAATACAACTCAGGAGACTTGGACCCTACGTCAAGCCAATTAACAGGAGGCCACGAGGTAGGGGGGCGCGTCTGCCCCCCCCAGGCGCGTCCTCCACCCTCGTGGGCCCCCTGTTGCTCCACCGACGTACTTCTTCCTCCTATATATACCCACGTACCCCCAAACGATCAGACACGGAGCCAAAAACCTAATTCCACCGCCGCAACTTTCTGTATCCACGAGATCCCATCTTGGGGCCTGTTCCGGAGCTCCGCCGGAGGGGGCATCGATCACGGAGGGCTTCTACATCATCATCCAAGCCCCTCCGATGAAGTGTGAGTAGTTTACTTCAGACCTACGGGTCCATAGTTAGTAGCTAGATGGCTTCTTCTCTCTTTTTGGATCTCAATACAATGTTCTCCCCCTCTCTCGTGGAGATCTATTCGATGTAATCTTCTTTTTGCGGTGTGTTTGTTGAGATCGATGAATTGTGGGTTTATGATCCGGTCTACCTATGAATAATATTTGAATCTTCTCTGAATTCTTTTATCTATGGTTGGTTATCTTTGCAAGTCTCTTCGAATTATCAGTTTGGTTTGGCCTACTAGATTGGTTTTTCTTGCCATGGGAGAAGTGCTTAGCTTTGGGTTCGATCTTGCGGTGTCCTTTACCAGTGACAGAAGGGGCAGCAAGGCACATATTGTATCGTTGCCATCGAGGATAACAAGATGGGTTATTTTTATCATATTGCATGAAACTATCCCTCTACATCATGTCATCTTGCTTAAGGCGTTACTCTGTTTTTAACTTAATACTCTAGATGCATGCTGGATAGCGGTCGATGAGTGGAGTAATAGTAGTAGATGTAGGCAGGAGTCGGTCTACTTGTCTCGGACGTGATGCCTATATACATGATCATACCTAGATATTCTCATAACTATGCTCAATTCTGTCAATTGCTCAATAGTAATTTGTTCACCCACCGTAGAATACTTATGTTCTTGAGAGAAGCCACTAGTGAAACCTATGGCCCCCGGGTCTCTTTCTCATCATATCAATCTCCATCACTTTATTATTGCTTTTCTTTTACTTTGCCTTTTACTTTTCACTTTGCTTCTCTATACCAAAAATATTATTTATGATCTCTATCAGATCTCACTTCCATAAGTGATTGTGAAGGGATTGACAACCCCTAAGCGCGTTGGTTGCGTTGAGCTATTGTTTTTGTGTAGGTACAAGGGACTCGCGCGTAGCCTCCTACTGGATTGATACCTTGGTTCTCAAAAACTGAGGGAAATACTTACGCTACTTTGATGCATCATCCTCTCCTCTTCGGGGAAATCCAACGTAGTGCTCAAGAGGTAGCAAGAAGAATTTCTGGCGCTGTTGCCGGGGAGTCTGCGCAAAAGTCAACATACCAAGTACCCATCACAATCCCTATCTCCTGCATTACATTATTTGCCATTTGCCTCTCATTTTCATCTCCCCCACTTTACCCTTGCCGTTTTATTCGCCCTCTCTCTCTATCCTCCCTCTCTTTCTCTATTTGCCTCTTTTTGCTCGTCTGCCTTTTGTTTGCTCGTGTGTTGGATTACTTGTTTGTCGCGATGGCTCAAGATAATACCAAATTGTGTGACTTCACCAATACCAACAACAATGATTCCCTTAGCACTTCGATTGCTCCTCTTACCGATGCTGAATCTTGTGAAATTAATGCTGCTTTGCCGAATCTTGTCATGAAAGATCCGTTCTCCGGCCTTCCTAGTGAAGATGCCGCTACCCATCTTAATAGCTTCGTTGATTTGTGTGACATGCAAAAGAAGAAAGATGTCGATAATGATATTGTTAAATTGAAGCTATTTCCTTTTTCGCTTAGAGATCGTGCTAAAGCTTGGTTTTCATCTTTGCCTAAAAATAGTATTGATTCATGGAACAAGTGCAAAGATGCTTTTATCTCTAAGTATTTTCCTCCCACTAAGATCATCTCTCTTAGAAACGATATTATGAATTTTAAGCAACTTGATCATGAACATGTTGCACAAGCTTGGGAGAGAATAAAATTAATGATACGTAATTGCCCTACTCATGGTTTAAATTTGTGGATGATTATACAAAAAAATTATGCCGAATTGAATTTTGCTTCTAGAAATCTTTTGGATTCGGCCACGGGAGGCACTTTTATGGAAATCACCTTAGGAGAAGATACTAAACTCCTAGATAATATTATGGTTAATTATTCTCAATGGCATACTGAAAGATCTACTAATAAATAGGTGCATGCGATAGAAGAAATTAATGTTTTGAGTGGAAAGATGGATGAAATTATGAAATTATTTGCTAATAAGAGTGTTTCTTCTGATCCTAATGATATGCCCTTGTCTACTTTGATTTAGAATAATAATGAATCTATGGATGTGAATTTTGTTGGAAGGAACAATTTTGGTAACAACGCGTATAGAGGAAATTTCAATCCTAGGCCTTATCCTAGTAACCCCTCTAATAATTATGGTAATTCCTACAACAATTATTATGGAAATTATAATAAGATGCCCTCTGATTTTGAATCTAATATTAAAGAATTTATTTCTTTGCAAAAGAATTTTAATGCCATGACTGAAGAAAAATTGCTAAAGATTGATGATTTGGCTAGGAACGTTGATAGAATTTCTCTTGATGTTGATTCTTTAAAGCTTAGATCTATTCCTCCTAAGCATAATATCAATGAGTCTCTCAAAGCCATGAGAATTTCCATTGATGAGTGCAAGGAAAGAACCACTAGGACGCGTGCTATGAAAGATGCCTTTATTAAAGCGTGTTCTTCTAGTTCCTATGAAAATAATGATGAAGATCTAAAAGTTATTGATGTGTCCCCTATTAAATATTTGTTTTGCAATATTAATCTTGATAATGATGGGACTGAATATGATCCACCTTTACCTAGAAGGCGTTCTAAAAATTCGGAGTATTTAGATCTTGATGGTGAAATTGCTAAAAGTGGGATTAAAAGAAATAAAACCCTAGATGATGCTAAACCTAGTATATTGGATTTCAAGGAATTTAATTATGAAAATTGCTCTTTGATTGATTTTATTTCCTTGTTGCAATCCGTGCTAAATTCTCCTCATGCTTATAGTCAAAATAAAGCTTTACCGAACATATCGTTGATGCCTTGATGCAATCTTATGAAGAAAAACTTGAGTTGAAAGTTTCTATCCCCAGAAAAATTTATGATGAGTGGGAACCTACTATTAAAATTAAAATAAAGATTATGATCTTTATGCTTTGTGTGATTTGGGTGCTAGTGTCTCTACTATTCCCAAAACTTTGTGTGATTTGCTAGATTTCCATGATTTTGATGATTGCTCTCTAAACTTGCATCTTGCGGATTCCAGTATTAAGAAACCTATGGGAAGAATTAATGATGTTCTTATTGTTGCAAATAGGAATTATGTGCCCATAGATTTTATCGTTCTTGATATAGATTGCAATCCTTCTTGCCCTATTATTCTCGGTAGACCGTTCCTTAGAACGGTTGGTGCAATTATTGATATGAAGGAAGGGAATATTAGATTTCAATTTACATTAAAAAAGGGCATGGAACACTTCCCTAGAAACAAAATAAAATTACCATATGAATCTATCATGAGAGCCACTTATGGATTGCCTACCAAAGATGGAAATACCTAGATCTATTCTTGCTTGTTATGCCTAGCTAGGGGCGTTAAACGATAGCGCTTGTTGGGAGGCAACCCAATTTTATTTTTATTCCTTGTTTTTTTATCCTGTTTAGTAATAAATAAATTATTTAGCCTCTGTTTTTGGTTGTGTTTTTTGTGTTTAATTAGTGTTTGTGCCAAGTAGAACCGTTGGGAAGACTTGGGGAAAGTCTTGTTGAACTTGCTGTAAAAAACAGAAACTTTAGCGCTCACGAGAAGTGCTGTAATTTTTATTTGGAGAGTGCTATTTAGTTAATTCTTTTTGCAGATAATTAACAGATAAATTCCTCACGTCTATCAATTTATTTTAGAATTTTTGGGGTTCCAGATCTTGCGCTAGCTACAGATTACTACAGACTGTTCTGTTTTTGACAGATTCTGTTTTTCGTGTGTTGTTTGCTTATTTTGATGAATCTATGGCTAGTAAAATAGTTTATAATACATAGAGAAGTTGGAATACAGTAGGTATAACATCCATATAAATAAAGAATGAGTTCATTACAGTACCTTGAAGTGGTCTTTTGTTTTATTTCGCTGACGGAGCTCATGAGATTTTCTACTTTAAGTTTTGTGATGTGAAGTTTTCAAGTTTTGGGTAAAGATTTGATGAATTATGGAACAAGGAGTGGCAAGAGCCTAAGCTTGGTGATGCCCATGGCACCCCAAAGATAATCTAAGGACACCTAAAATCCAAAGCTTGGGGATGCCCTGGAAGGCATCCCCTCTTTCGTCTACTTCTATCGGTAACTTTACTTGGAGCTATATTTTTATTCACCACATGATATGTGTTTTGCTTGGAGCGTCTTTTATGATTTGAGTATTTGCTTTTTAGTCTACCACAATCATCCTTTCTGTACACACCTTTTGAGAGAGCCATACATAATCTGGAATTTGATAGAATACTCTATGTGCTTCACTTATATCTTTTGAGCTCTATAGTTTACTCTAGTGCTTCACTTATATCTTTTGAGTTTTATAATTTTGCTCTAGTGATTCACTTATATATTTTAGAGCACGGTGGTGGATTTGTTTTATAGAAACTATGGATCTCTCATGCTTCACTTAGATTATTTTGAGAGTCTTAATAGCATGGTAATTTGCTTAAAATCCTAATATGCTTGGTATGCAAGATTAATAATAAAACTTTCTTATGAGTGTGTTGAATACTAAGAAAAGTTTGATGCTTGATGATTGTTTTAAGATATGGAGGTAATAATATCAAAGTCGTGCTAGTTGAGTAGTTGTGAAATTGATAAATACTTGTGTTGAGGTTTGCAAGTCCCGTAGCATGCACGTATGGTAAACGTTATGTAAGAAATTTGAAACATGAGGTGTTATTTGATTGTCTTCCTTATGAGTGGCGGTCGGGGACGAGCGATGGTCTTTTCCTACCAATCTATCCCCCTAGGAGCATGTGCATAGTACCGAGGTTTTTGATGACTTGTAGATTTTTGCAATAAGTATGTGAGTTCTTTATGACTAATGTTGAGTCTATGGATTATACGCACTCTCACCCTTCCATCCTTGCTAGCCTCTTCGGTACCGTGCATTGCCCTTTCTCACATTGAGAGTTGGCGCAAACTTCGCCGGTGCATCCAAACCCCGTGATATGATATGCTCTTTCACACATAAACCTCCTTATATCTTCCTCAAAACAGCCACCATGCTTATCTATTATGGCATTTCCATAGCCATTCCGTTCATCATGACACATTCATCAATGTCATATTGCTTAGCATGATCATGTAGTTGACATAGTATTTATGGCAAAGCCACCTTTCATAATTCTTTCATACATGTCACTCTTGGTTCATTGCATATCCCGGTACACCGCCGGAGGCATTCATATAGAGTCATCTTTGTTCTAGTATCGAGTTGTAATCATTGAGTTGTAAATAAATAGAAGTGATATGATCATCATTATTAGAGCATTGTCCCAAGTGAGGAATAAATAAAAAAGAAAAAGAGAAAGGCCATAAAAAAGAGAAGGCCCAAAAAAATGGGAGAAAAGGAGAGAAGGGACAATGTTACTATCCTTTTACCACACTTGTGCTTCAAAGTAGCACCATGATCTTCATAGTAGAGAGTCTCTCATGTTATCACTTTCATATACTAGTGGGAATTTTTCATTATAGAACTTGGCTTGTATATTCCAACAATAGGCCTCCTCAAGTGCCCTAGGTCTTCGTGAGCAAGCAAGTTGGATGCACACCCACTAGTTTCTTTTGTTGAGCTTTCATACATTTATAGCTCTAGTGCATCCGTTGCATGGCAATTCCTACTCCTTGCATTAACATCAATCGGTGGGCATCTCCATAGCCCATTGATTAGCCTCGTTGATGTGAGACTTTCTCATTTTTTGTCTTCTCCACATAGCCCCCTTCATTATATTCTATTCCACCCATTGTGCTATGTCCATGGCTCGCGCTCATATATTGCGTGAAAGTTTATAAGTTTGAGATTACTAAAGTATGAAACAATTGCTTGGCTTGTCATCGGGGTTGTGCATGATGAGAGCATTCTTGTGTGACGAAAATGAAACATGACTAAACTATATGATTTTGTAGGGATGAACTTCCTTTGGCCATGTTATTTTGAGAAGACATAATTGCTTAGTTAGTATGCTTGAAATATTATCATTTTTATGTCAATATGAACTTTTGTCTTGAATCTTTCGGATCTGAATATTCATACCACAATTTATAAGAATTACATTAAAATTATGCCAAGTAGCACTCCGCATCAAAAATTCTATTTTTATCATTTACCTACTCGACGATGAGCAGGAATTAAGCTTGGGATGCTTGATACGTCTCCAACGTATCTATAATTTTTGATTGCTCCATGCTATATTATCTACTGTTTTGGACATTATTGGGCTTTATTATCCACTTTTATATTATTTTTGGGACTACCTATTAACCGGAGGCCCAACCCAGAATTGTTGTTTTTTGCCTGTTTTAGGGTTTCGAAGAAAAGGAATATCAAACGGACTCCAAATGGATTAAAACCTCCGGGAACGTGATTTTCTCACCGAATACAACTCACGAGACTTGGACCCTACGTCAAGCCAATTAATAGGAGTCCACGAGGTAGGGGGGTGCGCCTGCCCCCCCCCCCCCAGACGCGCCCTCCACCCTCATGGCCCCCCTGTTGCTCCACCGACGTACTTCTTCCTCCTATATATACCCACGTACCCCCAAACGATCAGACACGGAGCCAAAAACCTAATTCCACCGCCGCAACTTTCTGTATCCACGAGATCCCATCTTGGGGCCTGTTCCGGAGCTCCGCCGGAGGGGGCATCGATCACGGAGGGCTTCTACATCATCATCCAAGCCCCTCCGATGAAGTGTGAGTAGTTTACTTCAGACCTACGGGTCCATAGTTAGTAGCTAGATGGCTTCTTCTCTCTTTTTGGATCTCAATACAATGCTCTGCCCCTCTCTCGTGGAGATCTATTCGATGTAATCTTCTTTTTGCGGTGTGTTTGTTGAGATCGATGAATTGTGGGTTTATGATCCAGTCTATCTATGAATAATATTTGAATCTTCTCTGAATTCTTTTATGTATGATTGGTTATCTTTGCAAGTCTCTTCAAGTTATCAGTTTGGTTTGGCCTACTAGATTGGTTTTTCTTGCCATGGGAGAAGTGCTTAGCTTTGGGTTCGATCTTGCGGTGTCCTTTCCCAGTGACAGACGGGGCAGCAAGGCAGGTATTGTATTGTTACCATCGAGGATAACAAGATGTTTTTTTATCATATTGCATGAAACTATCCCTCTACATCATGTCATCTTGCTTAATGCGTTACTCTGTTTTTAACTTAATACTCTAGATGCATGCTGGATAGCGGTCGATGAGTGGAGTAATAGTAGTAGATGCAGGCATGAGTTGGTCTACTTGTCTCGAAAGTGATGCCTATATACATGATCATACCTAGATATTCTCATAACTATGCTCAATTCTGTCAATTGCTCAATAGTAATTTGTTCACCCACCGTAGAATACTTATGTTCTTGAGAGAAGCCACTAGTGAAACCTATGGCCCCGGGTCTCTTTCTCATCATATCAATCTCCATCACTTTATTATTGCTTTGCTTTTACTTTGCCTTTTACTTTTCACTTTGCATCTCTATACCAAAAATACCAAAAATATTATTTATCATCTCTATCAGATCTCACTTTCGTAAGTGACCGTGAAGGGATTGACAACCCCTAAGCGCGTTGGTTGCGTTGAACTATTGTTTTTGTGTAGGTACAAGGGACTCGGGCGTAGCCTCCTACTAGATTGATACCTTGGTTCTCAAAAACTGAGGGAAATACTTACGCTACTTTGCTGCATCATCCTCTCCTCTTCGGGGAAATCCAATGCAGTGCTCAAGAGGTAGCAGCTGTTCCGGGACTTTTTTCATCTGAACCGGCGTACATAATTTGTAAATGGTCCCAACACTGAACTTGGTGGTGTCTCTATTCAAAAGAGGAAAGAAGTGGAATTCCCTCATGCCAAACTGCATAGTCACCCTAAGGAATGGAACCAGACCTGGTTCTATTGCGTAGATACCTCTCCTGAAGATGAGAACCCTCTTCCAGGCTACCGTGATCACCGGCTTTCCAACACTCATCCAATGCCGCAACGTTTAAGTTCCGCAGAACGGGCCAAATATGCCCCTCAACTCGCCAAGCTCCGGGCCTTTATGGCCAACGGTTTAACAGGCGTTGATTTTGTGCGTTGCTGGATATCTTGGAGCGTCTTGCCACTAAGCCGCCGCCCCGGTTTAATGTGTGAATATACTGGTGAATTAGAAGACCCCCAACGCCACATCAACATTCAGATAACCGATGAAGAGGTCACTGAAGGCGTTAAGAAAATTTTGAATGAACTGGAGTTAGTCTGTCGCCAAACCAGCTTGAACCCCTTCTACACTCAAAATAAACCGCCTGCTGTAAGCACTATGCTTCCTTTTTATCTTTAATATCTTTAAATTGTTCAACTTGTAAACTTTCTTCTGTTTGTGTATAAATAGGGTGATGATCCCTTCTGGAAGCGGAAATCCGTAGATAAAGTGGCAAAGCCATCCCGTCCCAAAACCAAAGCCGTCAAGGGTACCTCAAAACGGAAACAGCTGTCCGGATCAACATGAAACTTGATGAAGATGCAGATGATCCGGAAGTTGAGGTAGAACTTGACTCACTTGGCTCCCTTTTCATGCACCTCATTAACAATGATCTTTATCGGGAGGACGTAGAAGGCAGCCAGGCTAATGATGTAGAGGTAGTTACCCTTTCCTCCGGTTCAGACTCTATGCCAACACAAAAAACCCGTCAAGCGATCCAGAAAGTAAGCTTTTCTCATCCTCTTGCTTACATGGGATCCAACATTTATTTTGAAGACGCAGCAGCATGAAGCTCGCCGAACAACCCGGCACAGCGGCCAACAGGTCACTTCGACCGGTTTACCTGACACCCCGGTTCGGAAGCGCCGATCTGAGGTCTCCCCCACTTCTGACAATTCTTATCCCAAGGCAGGTTATTTCAGACAACCTCTTAATCCGTCCGATTCAAATTATCAGGTGACAGCTCCCTCATCTTCTGGCGAGTTAACAACAACCCAACTCCCTCCTCTTAAAACTGTAGCTGGGTAAGCATTCAAACCCTTGCTTCAAATGCGTTGCAAATCTTGAATAAGATGCTAAACTTCTTTTAATTTTGTTTGCAGAGCCAAAGCCAGACCCAACAAGAAAGCTCAAGTCAACAATCCGTCAGAAGACCAGGCGGTTTTTGAGGAAGAGCAAATAGGCGAACCGGACCAAACTCATAAACCGGAGGGTCCTCATCCTGAAGGTACCTTTGATGAACCACCCCTTCAAGACCAGAATATTGATGAACAACCAGAAGCTGATCCTGCTGTGCCTAACACTGAACCGGTAGCTCCAAACCGGGCTAGTACGGTGAGAGGTACTGATACTCCATCATCACCCGCAAAAACTACTGAAGGCCAAGGAGATGATGTTATCATTACTGGCATGGGCCACAGCTCTCCTGGCCATCCTGTAATCTTGGCCCAACATAGTGCCAAGGAAGAGCGTGCTGCCAGGGAAAAGGGTAAATGGAGCACTGACTTATCAAACTATGTTCATCTCAGTGCTGAAGAACTTCACTCCGATTTTTTAAACCGTCTGCACTCAAACCGTGACTATGAAGCCGGTTTGGTGAAACTGATGAAGGAACGCGATGAGGTATTTTCATCTCCCTTTATTTCTTGATTCCAAAGTTGAAACACTAACCCAAGTAGACCCAAGGGCCGTTTTATGATGTTAATCTTAAACCGGGACTTTTGTAATACTTTAATCCTCTCCTGCTGATTGTCAAAATGTCAGGTCCTTAGTGAAAACAAAACTGATACTTTACCAATGTAATTATGTAGCTTTCCTTAGTGTAGCCCCCAAAGGCCGGTTTAGCTTTGCGAGGTAATCCGGGTCTTGAATCCATGCGTCCGTTTTGAACAGATGTACATTAGCCCCCAAGTGTCAAGGATAATGCTTGCATTTTTCTGGAGACTTATAAAGGATGTATTGACAATAGAGCAAATACGCATTAGCCCCCAAGTACGAAGTGCATAACTTGTTATACGCTTAGTACTTAGAAAATACATATCCTGTTGTTGAAATATCTTCGCTGTTACAGGCCGAGCTAAGCAATAGAGATGCCCGAACCGCTGATTTGCAAGAGAACGTGAAGTCCCAACAAGCAGAGGCTGTGAAAGCCAAGGAGGAGCTGACCAAAGCCATGACAGCTATGGAAAAGCTAAAGGAGTCTTTTAACAAGGAACGTGCTGACTGGGAAACTGAAAAGGCCGGTTTAACCAAAAGAGCTGAGGATGCCGAAGCAGGCCTGAAGCCAGTTGTAGATGAACTAACTGGTTTGAAGCGGCAAATCAACGCCATGACGTCCGCTGTATTTGGTAAGTATCCTCTTATGCTGTTTGTCCAATTCATGAGATCTTATTGTTTACCAGTCTGACTGACATTAAACCATGACAGGCACTCGCATTACTCATCTGGGCGCTGATATGCGGATGAAGCTTAAAGTGGCGTACACCTTAATAGAACAACTTTACTCTGGATCCCAGCGTGCGATATGCACTGCAGCCTACAATAAACCGGCACCAACACTGATAAAAGAAACCCTTGAGAAGCTGGCCATGCTACCAGCCCGGATTACTGAACTGGAGAAGGCAGCCGCAAGAGCAGGAGCGCTGACCGCATTAATCTAGACCAAAGCATGGATTCCGGATCTTGAAGCGGATGCCATCATTAAAGGATATCCAGGTGTGAAGGAGGACGGTTCAAATTTCGACAAATGACGATCTCTGAAGGCTGACAAAGGAGATGCGGCCAATAGCCAGCAAACGGGCAGAAGACACAGATTGATCTCATTTCCAGCCGGCTTATGACGCTGAAGGGAAGAGACAGTCTGCCAAAATCCATGAAGTCGAAGAACTTGTGCCTCCAATCCGTAAGCATACTTACGCTCCTGACATTAACCCCTCCAGCCTTATCCATGAAGAAGCCGTGTTTCAAGCTTTAACTGGAATCGATTGGTCAACGGTTGATTTCCAACGTCTGGGGAGGGATGAAGAAGAAGTGATTGCACCAAATGATCCTCAACCGTCAAACCGTCCAGACAAAGCATCTTAAACCGGCCGCCGGTTTACCAGCTATTGTGTGCCACTGCTTAGAAACAGTTGTTCAATTGGAGCCGTTTTGAAGCTTCTTGTAATAGGATAGCAAAAACCCCTTTAACTGTCATGCAATCGAGCATGTTTTGTGGTGCTTTGACATTGTGAGAACTTGCTCCGCTTTTGGAATTCATGTACGCATAATCCTTTATGTTCCTGCATATGAAAACTAAAAAGCATCCTAGTGGTTTACCACTAGACGAGTTATGATGCCCAAAATCCATACACAACTTGGATGGATAACCAATGTTTGTAATATTTCAATAAGTAATATCTGTGACATACCTCGTTGGCTGACCAACTGCTTGTATGGTAGGGGTAAAAACACCAATCCAGTTTTGACTAACAAGTCGCCAAGTGTTATAAGGAAAACCCGGTGTTTAATATATCCCGGTACGGTTTATTATCATAATCCGGCAAATTAAGGATGGAGTTATCAATGCTCCGGATTGGTGTTTGACTAACAAGTCGCCAAGTGTTATAAGGAAAACCCGGTGTTTAATATATCCCGGTACGGTTTATTATCATAATCCGGCAAATTAAGGATGGAGTTATCAATGCTCCGGATTGGTGTTTGACTAACAAGTCGCCAAGTGTTATAAGGAAAACCCGGTGTTTAATATATCCCGGTACGGTTTATTATCATAATCCGGCAAATTAAGGATGGAGTTATCAATGCTCCGGATTGGTGTTTGACTAACAAGTCGCCAAGTGTTATAAGGAAAACCCGGTGTTTAATATATCCCGGTACGGTTTATTATCATAATCCGGCAAATTAAGGATGGAGTTATCAATGCTCCGGATTGGTGTTTTTACCCCTACCATACAAGCAGTTGGTCAGCCAACGAGGTATGTCACAGATATTACTTATTGAAATATTACAAACATTGGTTATCCATCCAAGTTGTGTATGGCTTTTGGGCATCATAACCCGTCTAGTAGTAAACCACTAGGATCATGTACTGACAACTAAGCGTTGAAAGTCAAGCCGGGTTTGTAATAAACACCGGTTTATCAGAAAATATTCATAAATCCTTTACCAAAAGATGTTAAAACAATAAATACAAAAGAAATATGCAAGGCTTTTCATGGGCTGCCAGGCCCTAAATCGAGGCTTTTCATGGGCTGCCAGGCCGCTGAGTTAAACCATTTTGCAAAGCCTTTTAAGATGGACCTCAATCTTTAACCAATCACCGTTTTAACTTTGACAAGTTCAGGGTCCATGGGATTGACTTGTCAAATATTCGATGGGTCATACCAGGTTTACCTAGACGGAGTGGCTTACTTAAAGAGGCAGGATAACCTGGGGTTTTAGGTGAATACACCTGGCTTCCAAGCCTGGCTTGATAGCCTATTACAAGGGTTCAAAACTCATTGTTCTTTGAGAAGCAAAGAGCCCCCAGGTAATATGTGAGATGTGCTCGGTGGATACCTATGTTTGAGCTATGCTTAATGCAACAGACTCTCTTTGGCTCCACATAATTTCCCTTTTGGCTTAACGCCTATCAAGAGGTGTAGCTATGGTGTGATAACAACCAAGCCCCCTAGTGATATCCCTTTGTGGTGTTAAACCGATCAAGAGGTGTAGCTATGGTTCAGATATGACCAAGCCCCCTAGTAATTTTCTTTATGTCCGTGCGGCTGCAGAGACCGGTTTAACAAAACTCCGCTTTGTCAGTAGAAACTCTTGTAAGCACACACATGATGTAAAAAGAATAGAGACCCCGCTTTATTCGAGGCTCTGGTTTATTATATAATATATGCATTGTCATAAATATGTACATATGAAGAGCCTGTGGCTCAAGTATAGTAAGGCCGAAGAAGAGCTATATTCCACGGCCGCTTGGTCTCCTCCTCCGATTTACGTGAGTCTTTGTGCTCTCGAACATCAATGAGGTAGTATGGCCCGTTGTGCAGATTCTTGCTGACCACAAAAGGTCCTTCCCAAGGTGGGGATAATTTGTGCATATCAGTCTGATCCTGGATGAGCCGGAGCACCAGATCACCCTCTTGAAAAGTTCTGGTCTTAACTCGGCGGTTGTGATAACGTCGGAGATCTTGTTGATAAATCGCCGAACATGCTGCTACAAGATCACGCTCCTCATCTAACAGGTCCAGGGAATCCTGATGTGCCTTCTCATTATCAGCTTCAACATAAGTTGCCACACGGGGCGAGTCATGACGGATGTCACTAGGAAGAACTGCCTCCGCTCCATAAACCATGAAGAAAGGTGTGTAACCCATAGATGTGTTGGGTGTGGTGTTGATGCTCCATAACACAAAAGGTAACTCCTCAACCCAACAACCCGGTGTCCGTTTCAAAGGAACCATAAGCCGGGGTTTAATACCTCGCAAAATTTCTTGATTTGCCCTCTCCGCTTGACCATTAGATTGGGGGTGAGCCACCGATGCTATATCAAGTCGGATGTGCTCACGTCGGCAAAATTCCTCCACCTCTCCCTTTGACAGATTTGTACCATTGTCAGTGATAATACTGTGTGGAAAGCCAAACCGGAATATCACCTTTTTGATGAACTAAACCGCCGTGGCTGCATCACACTTACTGACTGGCTCTGCTTCCACCCATTTGGTGAATTTGTCAACTGCCACTAACAAGTGGGTCTTTTTGTCCTTGGATCGCTTGAAGGGTCCAACCATATCAAGCCCCCAAGTCGCAAACGGCCAAGTTATTGGAATCATCCTCAACTCCTGAGATGGAATATGAGCACGGTGTGCGAATTTTTAACAACCGTCACATCTTTTGACTAAATCTTCCGCATCAGCGTGAGCTGTTAACCAATAAAAACCGCGGCAAAAAGCTTTAGCTACCAAAGACTTTGAACCGGCATGGTGTCCACAATCCCCTTCATGGATTTCTCGCAAAATCTAACAACCCTCTTGAGGAGAGACACATCGCTGAATTGCCCCTGAGACACTGTAACGATGTAACTCTCCATTGAGTATGGTCATTGACTTAGAACGCCGGATTATCTGCCGGGCTGAGGTTTCAACCTCCGGTAACTCGCCCCGGTTCATGTAAGCCAGGTATGGGATTGTCCAATCCGGTATGACATGCAAAGCTGCCACCAATTGAGCCTCCGGATCAGGAATAGCCAACTCCTCCTCCGTTGGTACCTTGATCGACGGATTATGCAGCATGTCAAGAAAGACATTTGGTGGGACCGGTTTATGCTGAGAACCAAGGCAGCTTAAAGCGTCCGCCGCTTCATTCTTTCGCCGGTCTATATGGTCCACATGCTAACCCTTGAAGTGACCCGCCACTGTGTCCACCTCTCGTCGATATGCAGCCATGAGTGGGTCTTTAGAATCCCAAGTGCCAGACACCTGTTGAGCCACCAGATCTGAATCCCCAAAGCACTTAACTCGGCTTTAGTTCATCTCCCTAGCCATCCGAAGACCGTGGAGTAAGGCCTCATACTCAGCTGCATTGTTAGTACAAGGGAACATTAAACGGAGGACATAACAAAACTTGTCACCTCATGGGGAAGTTAGTATGACTCCAGCCCCCGAGCCCTCCAACTGTCTGGATCCATCAAAATAAATAGTCCAATACGTGTTATCTGGCTTTTCCTCTGGTGCCTGCAACTCCGTCCAATCATTGATGAAGTCTACGAGTGCTTGGGATTTAATCGCTATGCGAGGTATGTATTTGAGCCCGTGGGGTCCAAGCTCAATAGCCCACTTGGCAATCCGGCCAGTTGCTTCTTTGTTTTGAATAATATCTCCCAGAGGGGCTGAACTGACCATTGTGATAGGATGATCGTGAAAATAATGTTTGAGCTTCCGGCTTGCCATAAACACTCCATACACCAGTTTCTGCCAATGTGGATACCTCTGCTTTGATTCAATGAGCACCTCGCTGATATAATAAATCGACCGTTGAACCGGATACTCCTTTCCAGCTTCCTTGCGCTCCACCAGAATAGCCACGCTAACAGCTCGGGCATTGGCAGCCACATACAGCAATAACAGCTCTTTATCAATCGGAGCTGCAAGCAGAGGCGGTTTAGCTAACTGCCTCTTTAGATCCTCAAATGCTTTATCAGCCGCCTCACTCCAGAAAAAATCATCTATTTTCTTTAGCATCTGATATAGAGGGATAGCCTTCTCCCCAAGACGACTGATAAACCGGCTCAAAGCCGCAATCTGGCTGGCCAAACGTTGAACGTCATTGATACACGCCGGTTTAGCCAAAGATGTAATTGCTGAGATTTTCTCCGGATTAGCCTCAATGCCTTTGTTTGACACCAGAAAACCCAAGAGTTTGCCTGCCGGGACACCAAAGACACACTTTTCCGGATTGAGCATCATCTTGTAAACCCGGAGGTTGTCAAAGGTTTCTCTCAAATCATCTATCAATGTTTCCTCCTTCCTGGACTTTACCACAATATCATCTACATATGCATGAACATTGCGCCCAATCTGCTTATGAAGACAATTCTAAACACAACATTGATAAGTCGCCTGGGCACTCTTGAGCCCAAAAGGCATGGATACATAGTAGAAGGCTCCAAAGGGAGTTATAAAAGCCGTCTTCTCCTAGTCCTTAACTGCCATTTTGATCCGATGATAGCCAGAATAGGCGTCCAGAAAACACAAACGGTCACAACCCACCGTAGCATCAATAATCTGATCAATACGAGGGAGGGCAAAAGGATCTGCAGGGCAAGCCTTGTTCAAGTCTGTGTAATCTACACACATATGCCAAGTGCCGTTTTTCTTAAGAACCAGCACCGGATTAGACAACCACTCTGGGTGAAAGACCTCCACGATAAACCCCGCGGCCAACAACCGAGCTACCTCTTCACCAATAGCCTTGCGCCTTTCTTCATTGAAGCGGTGGAAAAACTACCGGACCGGTTTAAACTTAGGATCAATGTTAAGTGTGTGCTCAGCGAGTTCCCTCGGTACACCTGGCATGTCAGAAGGTTTCCATGCAAAGATGTCCCGGTTCTCATAGATGAACTCGGTGAGCGCGCTTTCCTATTTTGGATCCAGGTTAGCGCTGATGCTAAACTGCTTGGATGAATCGCCAGGAACAAAATCAACCATCTTAGTATCTGCGGCCGATTTAAATCGCTGGATCGTGTTCCGTAGTCGGCTTTTTCAAAGAAGTCATATCTGCCGGATCAAGTTGGTCTTTATAAAACTTCAGCTCCTCCATGGCACAAACCGACTCAGCAGCCGCATCACCTTCTTCACATTCCAAAGTGATCTTCCTGCTCCTGTGTACTGTGATGGTCCCCTTATGACCTGGCATCTTAAGCTGTAGATAAACATAACACAGCCTCGCCATGAACTTAGTGTAAGCCGGCCGCCCAAACAAAGCGTTATACAGACTTTTGATTTTCACCACCTCAACAGTCAATGTTTCTGATCTTGAATCATGATCATCTCCAAAAGCCACCTCTAAGGCTATCTTGCCCACTGGATATGCAGACTTACTAGGCACCACACCATGAAAAACGGTGTTTGACGGTTTAAGATTCTTATCTATCAACCCCATACGATGGATCATAATATAGAATGTTGATACTACTTCCCCCATCCATGAGTACCTTAGTGAACTTATATCCCCCAACTTGAGGGGCCACCACTCAGGCCAGATGACCCGGATTGTCAACCCAGGGCGAGTGATCCTCTCTACTCCATAAAATGGGTTGCTCAGACCAGCGCAAATACTGAGGCACCGCCGGTTCAACAGAGTTCACTGCCCTCTTGTGAAGCTTCTGATCACGCTTACACAAGCTAGTCGTGAAGACATGATATTGCCCACTATTTAACTGCTTAGGATTGCTCCGATAACCCGACTGCTGCTGCTGCTGGTTCCCCTAATGGTTGTAACCTCCCTGGTTGCCCTGATTCCCTTGATTGCTGTGTTCGGTTTGATTGCCCTAAAATCCTGAACCGGAGCTGCCGCCTCCGTAACCCGGCCCGTGGAAACCACCTCCTAAACCGCCGGGCGGGCCATTATTGTACTGAAACATATTGGAGTTCTTGAAATCTCGCATGATATAACAATCCTTCCAAAGGTGCGATGCTGGCTTCTCCTTTGATCCATGCTTTGGACAGGGTTGATTTAACAGGCGCTCCAAATTGGAGCCTGGACCTCCGCCTCTCTGGGGCTGCTTGCCCTTACGGCGCTGACCATTCTCCTGAGCATTGGTGTTAGCCACAAAGTCCAAACTGTTGCCGGCCTTGCGCTTACCATTGGTCCCATGGCCTGCTGGATTATGCTGCTGACCCTTGGTGTTGTCGTTCTTTTTCCCTTTCCCCGGTTTGTCCTCCTCTGAGTCAGGGTCTTTGGTATTATCTGAATTGGCGTATTTAACCAAAGCAGCCATAAGCGTTGACATATCATTGCAGTGACGTTTGAGCCTTCCTAACTTCTGTTTGAGCAGCAAAAAATGGCAATTGCCCTCCAATGTTAGCACTGCGGTATCTGCATTGATACGATCCGATGAATGCAAAATAGCTGAGACCCGCTTTACCCAATGGGTCGTGGACTCCCCATCCTCTTGGACACAAGCGGCCAGATCCACAATTGGCATGGGCTGCTTACAAGTATCTTTGAAGTTCTGGATAAACCGGTGCTTCAATTCGGCCCATGATCCGACAGAGTTAGTTGGTAAGCTCTTCAGCCAAGTACGAGCTGTTCCTTCCAACATCATGGTGAAGTATTTAGCACATACCGCTTCATCCACATCTAACATCTCCATTGCCATCTCGTAACTTTCAACCCATGCCTCTGGTTGTAGATCGGCGTATAATTGGGTACCTTATGAGGTCCTTTTAAATCCTTGGGCAGTCGCACATTACGCAAAGCGGGGGTGAGACACGGCACCCCTAAGGAACTGAATACCACACCTGGCTCTACTAAAGTGGTAGGATGAACCGGAGTGGGTTGACGGGCTCCGTGCAGAGCTCCTAACTTGGCCTCTCGACGTGTGCGACCATGATCGACCACATCCTGCGCATTAGCACCTCCCCCTGCCGGGTTGTGCCCTCGCGGCGAGTTACGACGACGTGCACTGCTTGACACGGCCGGTTCATCCTCAACGTGCCTGTTGTAGCTCCGATTTGGATGGGGGTGGAATGAATCCTCTCACGACTGTGCGAATATGCCTGCTGCTGGTTTAGAGCTGTTTGAAGGGGATCTTTGGCCCGTCGTGCCTCAACAGCAACTGTTGATTCGCCGTCGGTTGGGAGGGCTACCAACCATGAAGCGGCGGCCACAATGTTGTCCAACGGGTTGGAGTAATGCCCGGGGGTGTTGGAACATACTGTGGCACAATGTTGTTCTGACGGGGCGGGTCCATCGTGCGCGGCTGAACCGGCGCTCCTGTCCCCGGCGCCTCTGTCCGGTTTAATATTGGTTGGTTACTAGTTCCTGCCCCTAGCGTATTGAAGAGATTTCTTGGCTCATAACTCGATAGGAGATGCGATTGGTATCTTCTTCTCATGACTTCCTCTGAAGCATTCTAATCCAGCCTAAGCCGCTAGGCCTGAGCTTCCAACTCGGCTCGTTCTGTAGCCATCCTAGCATTCTCTGCCGCTAGGTCCGCTTTAACCTGAGTTATCTGATCTTTCACCTTTGCGATCTCCGCATTGTGCTGATCTCGGACTGCTGCATCCACCTCTGCGGCCATCAATGTTGCCAAAGCGTCGAACAAGTCAGACAGAACTTGAGCCGGAGGTGGCGCAGAGCTCCCTACCCCCGCCGGCGTGGCCGTTGCAGAACCGGAGACCATTGCTGCGGCGGTTGATGAGTGGGGCGCTGACTGTGTACCGGCCATGAAGATAGCGGCCCGGTTTGGCAGATCAGGGGAGTCCGGAATACTGTTGCCCTCGGAGCCTCCACTAATCTGGCCATCCTGCAACTGATAGAGCGATTCGGTTTCTCCAGAAGATTCATCATCGGAGCGGACTATAGTTTCTCCATCGGATGCCGGTCCGTCCCCGTACTCTGCTCCATGGATGACACCTACGAAAACATGCTTTGCCATGGGCTGAACAGGAGAAGGGCTTGCACGCTAAGCCGTCTCGATGATGTCGGTGCAGGTGTCCGGCTCAGCGCCCAGTTCGCCAATCTTACCGATGAAGACGTGAATCCCACCAAAGGGGACCCGGTACCCGTATTCAATTGAATCGGCCTCAGGGCCCCATCCTGCGTTGTCGATGTAGAGCTTGCCGCGACGACTCTTCGTCATCCGGCCCACAGCGTATCCGTTGAGTCCATCAAAGCTGCCCTTTAAGAACTCCAAACCATCATGCGATAGCCCCACGATGGGCGCCAACTGTCATGGGTTTGTCACGGCAGATGTCCTCGTGAAAGGACTTAGTCATGGAGCCATCGCAACGAGTTAGCTTAAAGGGGTTAAACCGGACAAGGGGACACGGGGAGTTTATACTAGTTCGGCCCCTTCGATGAAGGTAAAAGCCTACGTCTAGTTGTGATTGATATTGCTAGGGTTTCGATGACCAGGGAGCGAATCTGCTTTGACTGGCCCTCGAGTTGTTGTTTCCTGTCCTCAAACCGTGGCCAGGTCATCCCTTTATATACACAGGTTGACGCCCGCCGGTTTATAGAGTCCCGACGCTGGATCATAGAGGTGTCCGGCTCGGTCTCTATTCCTCTAACTTACAATACAAGTTTACATGATAAAGTCGGTTCACAACTATAGGCTTTAATCCGTCTTTGGGCCTTGGGCCTTCTTAAAGCGCTAGTATCTTGCCATCTTCATGGGCTTCAATCTTCATGGAGCTAATCCAGCCATGCCTAGCCGGTTTATCTCCAGTAACTATATCCCCAACACAAGGTGTTCCTCTGGTATTCGGCAGTTGCATAATCTCATAGTTAGAGGAACATGTATAAGTCATGATGAAAGCAATAGCAATAAAACTAAACGATCATTTATGCTAAGCTAACGGATGGTTCTTGTCCATCACATCATTCTCTAATGATGTGATCCCGTTCATCAAATGACAACACATGTCTATGGTCAGGAAACTTAACCATATTTGATTAATGAGCTAGTCAAGTAGAGGCATACTAGGGACACTCTGTTTTGTCTATGTATTCAAACATGTACTAAATTTCCGGTAAATACAATTCTAGCATGAATAATAAACATTTATCATGATATAAGGAAATATAAATAACAACTTTATAATTGCCTTTAGGGCATATTTCCTTCAGTCTCCCACTTGCACTAGAGTCAATAATCTTGTTCAAATCGCCATGTGATTTAAGACCCAAAGAGTGATCATGTTTTGCTTGTGACAAAATTTTAGTCAACAGGTCTGCCACATTCAGAGCCGAATGTATTTTGCAAATTTTCTATGTCTACAATGCTCTGCACGGAGCTAATCTAGCTAATCGCTCTCACTTCCAATATGTATCTAGATCGAGATTTAGAGTCATCCAGATCGGTGTTAAAGCTTGCATCGACGTAACTCCTTACGACGAACTCTTTGTCACCTCCATAACCAAGAAACATCTCCTTATTCCAGTAAGGATAATTTTGACCGTTTTTCAGTGATCCACTCCTAGATCACTATTGTACCCTCTTGCCAAACTCATGGTGTGGTACACAATAGGTCTGGTATATATCATACTTTATAGAACCCATGACTGAGGCATAGGGAATGACTTTTCATTCTCTTTCTATTTTCTGCCGTGGTCGGGTTTTGAGTCTTTACTCAACTTCACACCTTGCAACACATGCAAGAACTCCTTCTTTGATTGTTCCATTTTGAACTACTTCAAAAACTTGTCAAGGTATGTACTCATTGAAAAATTTATCAAGCGTCTTGTTCTATCTCTATAGATCTTGATGCTCAATATGTAAGCAGCTTCACCAAGGTCTTTATTTCAAAAAAATCCTTTCAAACACTCCTTTATGCTTTCCAGAAAATTCTACATTATTTCCGATCAACAATATGTCATTCACATATACTTATCAGAAATGATGTAGTGCTCCCACTCACTTTCTTGTAAATACAGGCTTCACCGCGATGTCTGTATAAAACTATATGCTTTGATCAACTTATCAAAGCGTATATTCCAACTCCGAGATGCTTGCACCAGTCCATAGATGGATCGCTGGAGCTTGCACATTTTGTTAGCACCTTTAGGATTGACAAAACCTTCTTGTTGCATCATATACAACTCTTCTTTAAGAAAACCATTAAGGAATTTAGTTTTTACATCCATTTGCTAGATTTCATAAAATGTGGCAATTGCTAACATGATTCGGACACACATTAAGCATCGATATGAGTGAGAAAATCTCATCATAGTCAACATCTTGAATTTGTCAAAAAAAAACCTTTTCGACAAGTCGAGATTTGTAGATAGTAACACTACTATTAGCGCCTGTCTTCCTCTTGAAGATCCATTTATTCTCAATGTCTTGCCGATCATTGGGCAAGTTCACCAAAGTCCACACTTTCTTCTCATACATGGATTCTATCTCAGATTTCATGGCCTCAAGCCATCTGTCGGAATCTGGGCTCATCATCACTTCCTCATAGTTCGTAGGTTCGTCATGGTCAAGTAAAATAACCTCTAGAATAGGATCACTGTACCACTCTGGTGCGGATCTTACTCTAGTTGACCTATGAGTTTCAGTAGTAACTTGATCTGAAGTTTCATGACGATCATCATTAACTTCCTCACTAATTGGTGTAGGCATCATTGGAACTAATTTCTGTGATGAGCTACTTTCCAATTCGAGAGAAGGTACAATTACCTCATCAAGTTCTACTTTCATCCCACTCACTTCTTTCGAGAGAAACTCCTTCTCTAGAAAGGATCCACTCTTAGCAACAAAGATCTTGCCTTCAGATCTGTGATAGAAGGTGTACCCAACAGTTTCTTTTGGTATCCAATGAAAACACACTTCTCTGATTTGGGTTTGAGCTTATTAGGTTGAAACTTTTTCACATAAGCATCACAACCCCAAACTTTAAGAAACGACAGCTTATGTTTCTTACTAAACCACAGTTCATACGGTGTCGTCCCAACGGATTTTTAGACGGTGCCCTATTTAACGTGAATGTAGCTGTCTCTAATGCATAACCCCAAAACGATAGTGGTAAATCGGTAAGAGACATCATAGATCGCACTATATCTAATAAAGTACGGTTACGACGTTCGGACACACCATTACGCTGTGGTGTTCCAGGTGGCGTGAGTTGTGAAACTATTCCACATTGTTTTAAATGAAGGCCAAACTCGTAACTCAAATATTCGCCTCCGTGATCAGATTGTAGAAACTTTATTTTCTTGTTACGATGATTCTCAACTTCACTCTAAAATTCTTTGAACTTTTCAAATGTTTCAGGCTTGTGTTTCATTAAGTAGATATACCCATATCTTCTCAAATCATCTGTGAAGGTCAGAAAATAACGATACCTACCGCAAGCCTCAACACTCATTGGACAGCATACATCGGTATGTATTATTTCCAATAAGTCAGTGGCTCGCTCCATTATTCCGGAGAACGAAGTCTTAGTCATCTTGTCCATGAGGCATGGTTCAAAAGCATCAAATGATTCATAATCAAGTGATTCCAAAAGTCCATCCGCATGGAGTTTCTTCATGCGCTTTACATCAATATGACCTAAATGGTAGTGCCACAAGTATGTTGCACTATCATTATCAACTTTGCATCTTTTGGCATCAATATTATGAATATGTGTATTACTACAATCGAGATTCAATAAACCCTTTACATTGGATGTATGACCATAGAAGGTTTTATTCATGTAAACAGAACAACAATTATTCTCGGACTTAAATGAATAAATGTATTGCAATAAACATGATCCAATCATATTCATGCTCAACACAAACACCAAATAACATTTATTTTAGGTTCAACACTAATCCCGAAGGTAAAGGGAGTGTGTGATAGTGATCTTATCAATCTTGGAATCACTTCCAACACACATCATCACCTCGCCCTCAACTAGTCTCTGTTCATTTTGTAACTCCTGTTTCAAGTTACTAATAATAGCAATTGAACCAGTATCATATACCCAGGGGCTATTATGAACATTACTAAAGTACACATCAATAATCTGTATATCAAATATACCTTTGTTCACTTTGCCATCCTTCTTATCCGCCAAGTATTTGGGGTAGTTCCGCTTCCAGTGACCATTCCCTTTGCAGTAGAAGCACTCAATTTCAGGCTTGGGTCTATCTTTGGGCTTCTTCATGGGAGTGGCAACTTGCTTGCCATTCTTCTTGAAGTTCCCTTTCTTCCCCTTGCCCTTTTACTTGAAACTAGTGGTTTTGTCAACCATCAACATTTGATGCTTTTCTTGATTTCTACCTTCGTTGATTTCAGCATCATGAAGAGCTCGGGAATCGTTTTCGTCATCCCTTGCATATTGTACTTCATCACAAAGTTCCAGTAACTTGGTGGTGATACTGACTAGAGAACTCTGTCAATCACTATTTTATCTGGAAGATTAACTCCCACTTGATTCAAGCGATTGTAGTACTCGGACAATCTGAGCACATGCTCACTGGTTGAGCTATTCTCCTCCATCTTGTAGGCAAAGTACTTGTCAGAGGTCTCATACCTCTCGGCTCGGACATGAGTCTGAAATACCAATTTCAGCTCTTGGAACATCTTATATGCTCCATGACGTTCAAAAGGTTTTTGAAGTCATGGTTCTAAGCCGTAAAGCATGGAGCACTAAACTATCAAGTAGTCATCATACCGAGCTTGCCAAACGTTCATAACATCTGCATCTGCTCCTGCAATAGGTCCGTCACCTAGCGGTGCATCAAGGACATAATTCTTCTGTGCAGCAATGAGGATAATCCTCAGATCACGGAGCTAGTCCGCATCACTGCTACTAACATCTTTCAATATAGTTTTCTCTAGGAACATATCATAAATGAAACGGGGAAGCTATATGCGAGCAATTGATCTACAACATAGATATGCAAATACTATCAGGACTAAGTTCATGATAAATTTAAGTTCAATTAATCATATTACTTAAGAACTCCCACTTAGATAGACATCCCTCTAATCATCTAAGTGATCACATGATCCATATCAACTAAACCATGTCCGATCATCATGTGAGATGGAGTAGCTTTCAATGGTGAACATCACTATGTTGATCATTTCCACTATATGATTCACGCTTGACCTTTCGGTCTCGGTGTTCGAAGGCCATATCTGCATATGCTAGGCTTGTCAAGTTTAACCTGAGTATTCTGTGTGTGCAAAATTGGTTCACACCCGTTGTATGTGAACATAGAACTTATCACACTCGATCATCACGTGGTGTCTCGGCACGACGAACTGTCGCAACGGTGCATACTCAAGGAGAACACTTGTACCTTGAAATTTAGTGAGACATAATCTTATAATGCTACCGTCGTACTAAGCAAAATAGGATGCATAAAAGATAAACATTACATGCAATCAAAATATGTGACATGATATGGCCATCATCATCTTGTGCCTTTGATCTCCATCTCCAAAGTAACGTCATGATCTCTATTGTCACCGGAATGACACCATGATATCCATCATCTTGGTCTTTATCAACGTGTCGTCACATGGTCGTCTTGCCAACTATTGCTTTTGCAACTATTGCTATCGCATAGCGATAAAGTAAAGCAATTATATGGCGCTTGCATCTTATGCAATAAAGAAGCAACCATAAGGCTCCTGCCAGTTGCCGATAACTTTAACAAAACAAGATCATCTTATACAACAATTTATATCTCATCACGTCTTGACCATATCACATCACAACATGCCCTGCAAAAACAAGTTAGACGTCCTCTACTTTGTTGTTGCAAGTTTTACGCGGCTGCTACGGGCTTAGCAAGAACCGTTCTTACCTACGACATAAAAACCACAACGTGGTATAGTGATTGATTTTTGATCTACAGAAAGAACCCTGTTCATTGAATCTGATTCAACTAAAGTTGGAGAAACAGACACCCGCCAGCCACCTGTGTGCAAAGCACGTCGGTAGAACCAGTCTCATGAACGTGGTCATGTAATGTCGGTTCGGGCCGCTTTATCCAACAATACCACCGAATAAAGAAACAACTAGTGACGGCAAGCAATATGTATATACCGACACCGACAACTCCTTTTATGTTCTACTCATGCATATAACATCTACGCATAGACCTGGCTTGGATGCCACTGTTGGGGAGCGTAGTATTTCAAAAAAATTGCCTACGATCACGCAAGATCTATCTAGGAGAAGCATAGAAACAAGCGGGGAGAGTGTGTCCATGTACCCTCGTAGACCGAAAGCGGAAGCGTTTAGTAACGCGGTTGATGTAGTCGAACGTCTTCGCGATCCAACCGATCAAGTACCGAACACACGGCACCTCCACGATCTGCACACGTTCAGCTCGGTGACATCCCTTGAACTCCTTATCCAATTAAGTCTGAGGGAGAGTTCCGTCAGCACAACGGCATGGTGATGGTGATGATGAAGTTACCGGCATAGGGCTTCGCCTAAGCACTATGACGATATGACCGAGGTGTGTAACTGTGGAGGGGGGCACCGCACATGGCTAAGAGAAACTTTGGTGTGCCTTTGGGGTGCCCCAACCCACGTATATAAAGGAGGGAGGAGTAGGAGGCCAGCCTAGGAGGGGCGCGCCTATAGGAGGAGTCCAACTAGGATTCCCAATCCTAGTTGGAGTCCCCTTCCTTTTCCAAGATGGGAGAGAGGGAAGGAGTAGGAGAGGGAGAAGGAAAGAGAGGGGGGCGCCGCCCCTTCCCTAATCGAATTCGAACTTGCCATGGGCGGGGGGGGGACCCTTGAGGCCCTTCTCTCCTTTCCCGATGGCCCATTAAGGCCCACTACTTCCCCCGGCGAATTCCCGTAACTCTCCAGTACTCCGAAAATACCTGAATCACTCGAAACCTTTCCGATGTCCGAATATAGCCTTCCAATATATCGATCTTTACGTCTCGACTATTTTGAGACTCCTTGTCATGTCTATGATCTCATCCGGGACTCGGAACAACCTTCGGTACATCAAATCACATAACTCATAACACAAATCGTCATCGAACAGTAAGCGTGCGGACCCTACGGGTTCGAGAACTATGTAGACATGACCGAGACACATCTCCGGTCAATAACCAATAGTGGAACCTGTATGCTCATATTGGCTTCTACATATTCTACTACGATCTTTATCGGTCTAACCGCACAACAACATACGTTATTCCCTTTGTCATCGGTATGTTACTTGCCCGAGATTCGATCGTCGGTATCATCATACCTAGTTCAATCTCGTTACCGGCAAGTCTCTTTACTCGTTCCGTAATTCAACATCCCGCAACTAACTCATTAGTCACATTTCTTGCAAGGCTTATAGTGATGTACATTACCGAGAGGGCCCAGAGATACCTCTCTGACAATCGGAGTGACAAATCCTAATCTCTATCTATGCCAACTCAACAAACACCATTGGATACACCTGTAGAGCATCTTTATAATCACCCAGTTACGTTGTGATGTTTGATAGCACACAAGGTGTTCCTCCGGTATTCGGGAGTTGCATAATCTCATAGTCAGAGGAACATGTATAAGTCATGATGAAAGCAATAGCAATAAAACTAAATGGTCATTTATGCTAAGCTAATAGATGGGTCTTGTCCATCACATCATTCTCTAATGATGTGATCCTGTTCATCAAATGACAACACATGTCTATGGTCAGGAAACTTAACCATCTTTGATTAATGAGCTAGTCAAGTAGAGGCATACTAGGGACACTCTGTATTGTCTATGTATTCACACATGTACTAAGTTTCTGGTTAATACAATTCTAGCATGAATAATAAACATTTCTCATGATATAAGGAAATATAAATAACAACTTCATTATTGCCTCTAGGGCATATTTGATGTAGGGTGGAAACCCTAGGGGCCGATCTTTGATGAAAGGAGCAGATCCCACGATGAACACGAAGAACACGAGGGGAAATTAGAAAGGGGAACAAAGAGAAACACTCAAACCAACAAGATTAAGTCACACATGTGCTAGATCCTCGAAACACGAGAGGAGATACAAGATTCACGATCAACAAGGGACGATACAAATGGTAACCGGTCTTCTCCGTGAGGAGGTCTTGATGTCTTCTCCATGAGGAGGTCTTGAATCCAAAGGGATCTTCTCCGAAGAGGGGCCGCGGTCTCTCTCAAGGAGTAGATCCAATGTGGATGAGCAAAGCTCTATCTCTAAATGAGCTACTACTTGCTAACCCTAACTAGAAGGAGGTGGGGGAGTATATATAGTTCTAGCCCACGAAGGGGTAAGTGAGAGGGGGAATACATGGGCCCTTGGCCCGTTCACTGTGCGCAGACAGGCGCCGGATGTCCGGGTTGGGGGCCGGATGTCCGGCAGCTCACGATGAGCCGGATGTCCGGGCCTCGAGCCGGATGTCCGGGCTGGAGTGGCCGATTCTTCTGCTCTCTGAATAGCGTGCGCCGGATGTCCGCGTGACGCCCCCGGTTCAATCGTACACTAATCATACACACAAACGTGTACGATCAAGATCAGGGACTCATGGGAAGATATCACAACACAACCCTACAAATAAAATAAGTCATACAAGCATCATATTACAAGCAAGGGGCCTCAAGGGCTCGAATACAAGAGCTCGATCATAGACGAGTCAGCGGAAGCAACAATATCTGAGTACAGACATAAGTTTAAAAAGTTTGCCTTAAGAAGGCTAGCACAAACTTGGATACGGATTGAAAGAGGCACATGGCTCGTGCCTGGGATCCTCCTAAACTACTCCTGGTCGTCGTCAGTGGCCTGCACGTAGTAGTAGGCACCTCCCGAGTAGTAGCAGTCGTCATCGATGGTGGCATCTAGATCCTGGACTCCAACATCTGGTTGCAACAATCGAATAGAGGAAGGGGCAAAGGGGGGAGCAAAGCAACCGTGAGTACTCATCCAAAGTACTCGCAAGCAAGGAGCTACACTACATATGCATTGGTATCAATGAAGGGAGTAGTATATGTGGACTGAACTGCAGAATGCCAGAATAAAAGGGGGATAGCAAGTCCTATCGAAGACTATGCTTTTGGCCGCCTCCGTCTTGCAGCATGTAGAAGAGAGTAGATGGTAAGTTCACCAAGTAACATCGCATAGCATAACCCTACCCGGTGTTCCTCCCCTCGTCGCCCTGTGAGTGAGCGGTCACCGGTTGTATCTGGCACTTGGAAGGGTGTGTTTTATTAAGTATCCGGTTCTAGTTGTTAGAAGGTCAAGGTACAACTCCGGGTCATCCTTTTACCGAGGGACACGGCTATTTGAATAGATCAACTTTTCTGGGTCATGCCCGGCCTTGGAAGATCAACACGTCGCAGCCCCAGCTAGGCACAATAGAGAGGTCAGCACGCTGGTCTAAATCCTATGGCGCAGGGGTCTGGGCCCATCGCCCATTGCACACCTGCACATTGCGTACGCGGCCGGTGAGTGGACCTAGCAACTTCCATTTCAAAGGAAGTTGCATTACGCGGTCCAACCCGGCGCACGCCGCTCAGTCACTGACGTCACGAAGGCTTCGGATGATACCACGACGTCGAGTGCCCATAACTGTTCCTGCGTAGTTGGTTAGTGCATATAGGCCGGTGGCCAGACTCATATCAAATACCAAGATCTCGTTAAGCGTGTTATCTTGAAGTAACCGTGAACGCCGACCAGGGCCAGGCCCACCTCTCACCTGGGTGGTCTCAACCTGCCCTGTCGCTCCGCCACAAAGATCCACACAGAGGGCCGTTGGGAAAGTATGTCCTTTCAGCCCCCAATTCGTGAATCAACCGTGGGTACTCAACGAGCCGACCCGACTTTACCCACAACATGTATCATGTGTAATATGTATAGTATATACCCGTGATCAACACCCAACATGATCACGGCCCGATAGTATAGCATGGCAGACTGACAAGAATGTAGGGCCACTGATGATAAACTAGCATCCTATACTAAGCATTTAGGATTGCAGGTAAGGTATCAACAATTGTAGCAACAATGACAGGCTATGCATTAGAATAGGATTAACGGAAAGCAGTATCATGCTACACTACTCTAACGCAAGCAGTAGAGAGAAGAATAGGCGATATCTGGTGATCAAGGGGGGTCTTGCCTGGTTGCTCTGGCAAGAAGGAGGGGTCATCTTCAATGTAGTCGAACACACGGACATCGTCAGCGGTCTCGGAGTCTACCGGAAAGGAGTAACAGAGGGGGAACTCAATAAATAACAGAGAAATCAAATGTAACACAAAGCAAGACGCGGCAATATGTTGTGCTAGGGGTGACCTAACATAGGGATAGGCGATACCGGCGAAGGGGGGAAACATCCGAGAAAGTATTCCCGGTGTTTCGCGTTTTTAGGCAGATGAACCGGAGGGGGAAAGTTGCATGTTCACTATGCTAGGGATGTGTGACAGACGAACGGACTACGAATCCAGATTCGTCTCATCGTTCTGAGCAACTTTCATGTACAAAGTATTTTCATTCGAGTTACGGATTATTTTATATTAATTTTTAAAGTTTAAAATAATTTCTAAAATTTTGGATTCATATTAATTCGAATTTAATAATTGGTTAAATACTAAGTGCACCCAGCAGAATGTTACATAGGATGATAGGTGGGGCCAGGATAGCTGAGTCAGCAGTACAGTCAGCATTGACTAGTTCAATGTTGACCAGTCAACAGGGCTCGTGAGGTCTACATGTCATTGACTAGACCAACCCAGTGAGAAGTCTGACCGGTCAAACTAGACAGGGAGACCCACATGCCATTGTCTCAGTGCCTAACAGGGTTTACAAATTATTTTGGTTAAATTAATTAACTAACAGGCCCACATGTCAGTGAAAAGTTAGCCCCTAACTAATCTAATTAAATCTAACATTCATTTAAACAGGGCCTACCCCATGTGCCAGAGACACAACCGACGGTGGCCTCGGTTGAGCACATACGTGTGCACTAGGGGGTGCCGGCGGCCATGGCCAAGTGTGGCCATGAGCGGCACAAAGCGTGGGGAGCAGGGCATGGCCCCCTGTGAAAGAACATGCGGTGCCCCCATGTTTGGTTTTGGTAATTGATGACAATCTCTATGGACTAATGGTTACCTTGAGTTATTTGAAGGTTTTGTCCATAGGCTTTTCTTGGAATACATGTGTTGGTTTCAAAAGAGAGTTTGTGTTGACCAAGGTGCTATTCAAGGAATTACCTAAAGATAGGTCTTGTGAGAGGTTGATCAAGACTAAGTCAAAGAATGAATCAAGTTGATCAACCCACAAAGCGTAGAACATGTACCGAGAGGTATCAAGTGATCCCATGGTACGGTAAGCATTGTCAATTACGCTTTGTGTACTAACCCATGGTCTTCATG